>NW_027438317.1:0-261325 GCF_000715075.1 Nicotiana tabacum
TGTCACTCGTTAGTGTTACTTATTTAGCGATTATTAAACCGAAACCGTACCGAACCAAAATAAGAAATACCGAACCGTACCAAAATAATTTGATACGGTATTTAGTATACACAATTGATAAACCGAATACCGAAATACCGAACCGAAATTCTTAAATACCGAACCGAAATACTGAATGCCCACCCCTAACTGCACCTGCGCTTGGCCAACCACAAGTGCGAGCTCGCAAAAGCGAGCCGCAGAAGCGGACAAGACATATACGCCAAGGAATCGCATGAGCGAGATTTTTGGCGCACCTGCGAGCGCGCAGGTGCGATGCAATACGGCGCAGAAGCGGCTAGAGCCGCAGGTGAGGAAGAAGCACCGTAGAAGCAGACGCACATGTGCGGTCCTTAGGGCGCAAATGCGAAGCTTGTCCAGGCGAGGGAAATTCGCACCTGCGAGGCTTTTTCTGCAGGTGCGGCTAGCCCTACGCAGGTGCGAAATTACTGCTGGGGAGAACGTTTTAAATGGGCGAGGCTCAGCCATTTGAGCCCATAATTCCTCCATTTTTGGGAGATTTTGGAGCTTTTTGAGAGGGGATTTCAACTAGCAACTTGAAGGTAAGTACATAAATTATGGGTAGATTATGACCGGTAAATCTTGGAAATCAAGGGTTTAGATGAAAAACTTAGTTTTTTTTTCTATAAAAATGAGATTTTAACCACGAAAATAGTTATGGAATTGGATGGAAATTGTATATTTGAGTTCTTGAGATTTTGGCTAACGATTTCCTCCAAAAATTTCTGGAATTCAGACACGTGGGCCCGGGGTGAATTTTAAGAATTTTACCATTTTGGATAGGGTAATTTATTTAATAGTCTAATTTCAAATTATTGACCATGTATTAATTATTTTATATAACTTTTGGATAGTTTCGGATATTTTGGCATCGAATTAAAGTTTTTACGCGATATTTTGATGGGGAAGTGGACTTTGAGACAAGGTAAGTCTCTTGTCTTACCTTGTAAGAGGGAATTTACCCCATAGGTGATTTAAAATAATAATTGTTGCTAATTGTGGGGCTACGTACGCACGAGGTGACGAGAGTCCGTGCGTAGATACTAATTATGCTATGTCCGGGTAGTTTAGGACTCAAATCATGAGATGCTTGTGATAATTGCATCCTCTTATACTTGAATTTTTGTATAAATTAATTAATTGTTATAGAAATTGTACATCTTTATGTGTTATACTTATAATAACTTCTCATTCCGGAGGTTCATAAGAAAATGTTCTCATTTCTTGTGGAACGGGCCGAACGCCTTGGCAGTATAGATGCATCTATGGATCGCGCCGCACGTCCCTCGGCAGTGTACACGACACTCTGGATCGGGTTGTACGACCTCAGCAGAAATCGTGCCTAATAATAATAATTACAAGATACCTGGATATTTTAATTGCATCTTGTGAAGCTAATTGATAAATTAAAAATTATTGAAATTTAAGGAATTAATTATTTTTATTTTTTAATGAAGTTATTATGGTTCACCTAAAAAAAATAATGTTTAATTAAATATTTCTATTGTAATATTATTGACCCATAGTGAGTGTCAAAGTCGACCTCTCGTCACTACTTCTTAGAGATTAGGCTTGATACTTACTGGGTACACGTTATTTGCACACTCATGCTACACTTGCTGCACTTTTTATGTGCAGGACCTGAGATCGGTGCTATAGTTGGACCTACCGGAGTGCATCCACGATACCCCGAGACCTAGTGGTGAGCTGCCTTTCTGAGTTATCCTACAACAGCTAGTGCCTCTCCTTGTATTTTTATTCTGTCTATTTATTTCAGACAGTTGTTAGAAATTTTGTATAATCTACTAGATACTCATACACTTGTGACACCAGATTTTGACACCCACTAGTAGAATTTTTAGATTTAATTATTTTTCTTGGTTATTTTAATTTACCAGATCTTTTCATATTGTTTTAATTCTTGCAAGTAAGAAGAGTAATTACTCGGTTAATTTTTAAAGAATTGAATATGTGTTTAAATCACTAGTTGGCTTGCCTAGCTGTAGTGTTGGGCGTCATCACGACCTATAGGTAAAATTGGGTCGTGACAATTATGACGCGGGCTGATGAGGGCAGATCCGTCATAATTGGTAAGCTTTTAGGCTGACAAGCTTCTGAAAAAGGGGTGTACATGTCACCTTAGACAAATCCAACATGGAAATATGAAAGAAAAATGAAGAAATTTATATAGCATAATATAAGTTCACGTGATATATGTGATAGTTTCCCGTTGGTCTCGAAAATGGCGTAACCAAATGACAAATTCGTGAAGTATGTTAGTCTTCAATAGATTGAATCACACTCATAACACATATATCAGCAGATTATCATATTATTCGCATAAAATATGGACTTCAACTGATTATACAGTGTTCAAAATTACTCATATGTGGCATAACCACAAATAACTTATCTTATATGTTTGTTCTTATCTGTTTTCTGTTCAGCCTGTTTTATTCGTGATTAAAATTAACCGTGGAACAGATGCAGTTTAGCTTACAAAATATCGAAGTGGCCATCAGCAACAACTTGCACCGTCAAAAACAAAATACGGATCTTTAAATGTTCCTTCAAACTTCCCTACAACATTATTTGTTCCGATATTTTTTATTTTTATAGTGAATGAATTTTATACAATTATAACAGTATTTGACATTTCAATATATTTTGGTTGTTATATGCAAAAATTATCCAAAAATAAACTTTTTTAATCACTACTAAAAAACTGCCAAAAAACATCCAGAAAAACAAACCGAAATCGGTTGGAATCCAACAAAAATCGACCGATTTCCGACCGTTTTCAATTAGCCAATAAAATAATGGTTGCAAACGGGGAGCGACCGAAGTCAGTCACTATTTTCCGACTGAAGTCGGTCGGTAACTGTCAACGCAGTTTGACCAAATGTCTGACACAAATTAATTTTACCGACCAATGTCGGTCAGTATTGTTAAAATTATTTTTTAATTATTTTTAAATTACCGACCGAATTCGGTCGGAAATTTAATTATTTATTTTTTTTCAAAATTATTCAATTCCGATCGACCTCAGTCGGTATTGTTAAAAATATTTTTTAATTATTTTTAAATTACCAACCGAATTCGGTCAGAAATTTAATTATTCATTTTTTTTAAATTATTCATTTCCGACCGAAATCGGTCAGTATTGTTAAAATATAAAATTATACAAGAAGTTTGAAATCATAAAACGGACTCGCTCGAACTCTCGAAACACGCAAATCATCACCAAATTTAAAGAACATTAAACCTTCAAATAGTTGATTTTCACTATTAAGCGCTGAAATACTCCTGGGTTGTCCAAACCCCGATTCGAACATACGCCCAAGTCCAAAAATATCATACGAACCTATTGGACCAGATTTCGGGGTCGTTTACTAAAAATGTTGACCGAAGTCAAACTTAGCATTTTAAGGCCAACTTAAGGAACCAAGTGTTCCGATTTCAACCCGAACACTTCCAAATCCCGAACCATCCATCCCCGCAAGTCATAAATTAATAAAAGTACATGCAAGGAGTTTTATTTAGGGGAACATGGTTCTAAAAGTCAAAATGACCGGTTGGGTCATTACAAATAAATTCATTAACTCCTTCTATAAATTCCTCCCTAAAAAATCTACGATTAGGATAATTCCTATTATACACCCAACTACGATATTCTATCTACACAGAGAACAAATAAATTGCATGTTATATTAATTTGAAATTTCATATATATATATATATCCATAAATGAATTCAATTAGCTTATATGATTCTGTCATTAATCATATAATTATACCTTAAATTAATTTATAATTCTACAATAAGCTTATGAATTCAATTAGCATATGATTCTATAATAAGTTCATAATTTATACATTAAATAATTTAAATGCATTAATTTGAACTCTATTAAGAACCATAAGTTCTATAATTTATAATTCTATAATAAGCTTATAATTCTATAATAAGCTTATGAATTCAATTAACTTATGATTCCATAATAAGTTCATAATTTATATCTTAAATTACTTTATACATTAAATAATTTAAATGCATTAATTTGAATTCTATAAAGAACCATAAATTCATAATTTAAGGTTGTTTGTTATTTATACCTTAAGTTCATAATTTATTCCCTTTTTAGGGACTGTCACTACGTTCGCTAACCAATCCGGGTATTTAACTTCCCGAATGGATCCTATTTTAAGGAGTTTAGATACATCGTCTTTGATGAAAGCATGTTTGACTTCGGACTGAGGTCTCCTCTTCTGCTTGACCGGATGGAACTTCGGATCCAGGCATAGCTTATGAGTGGTTATCTCCAATGGGATCCCTGTCATGTCAAGGTGGGACCTAGCGAAACAATCTTCATTAGTCATAAGAAATTGAATGAGTTTTTTTATGAGCTTGGGGCGTAACCCCGTGCCCAGGTATACCTTTAGATCGGGCAAGTGTTTACTCAATATGACTTGTTCCAGCTCCTCGCTCTTTGATTTAGTGGCATTGGAATCATCGGGGGCTATAAAAGATCTGGGGACCCCGTAATCATCATCCTCGTCTACCCCTCGTTCCTGCGATTCTGCCGAGGCTGGTATCAGTGATTGCTATTTGGACACGTTTTTGACCATCTGGTTTGGATATAGCTCAATTGAGATTGCAGATACCTGTATCACTTCATCGACCGCGAACATTTCCTTGGTGGACGCTTGTTCCCCATAGATTGTTTTGACTCTGCCAGGTGTTGGGAATTTCAGTACCTGGTGCAGTGTCGAGGGCACTGCTCTCATGTTATGAATCCATGGTCTCCCGAACAAAGTGTTGTACCTCATGTCTCCTTCGATCACCTAAAACTTTGCTTCATGGATGGTTCCGGCAGTGTTCACCGGTAATGTTATTTCACTCTTAGTGGTTTCACATGCCATGTTGAATCCGTTTAGAACTCATACTGCATGCACGATTTTGTCTTGTAGACCGAGCTTCTCCATAACCCTCGATCGGATGATGTTGGCCGAGCTACCCGGATCAATTAACACACGTTTAACTCGAACTTTATTTACAAGTACAGATATTACCAGTGCATCATTGTGAAGCTGTATGATCCCTTCCGTGTCCTCGTCATTGAAAGACAATGTCCCTTCTGGTATCTAATATCGAGTAAGTGTTTCTCTCGTGATGAATAATTTGGTGCTCTTCATCATCGCCCCCTGAGGGACATCGACCCCACCAATGATCATGTTAATGACGTGTTGAGGTTTCTCTTTTTCGATCTGTTTATTAGAATCCTATTCCTGAAATTATTCTTTGCTCGGACGCTCAGGAATTATCGAAGATGCCCGTTGTTGAATAGTCGGGCTACTTCTTCTCTCAACTGCCGGCAATCCTCCGTTCTGTCACCGTGAGTGCCGTGATATTTACACATCTGGTCAGGATCACTTTGGGTTGGATCAGATTGTAAAGGTCGATGATATTTGGTATCTTTGATGCATCCGATAGGTGATACAATGGCTGAAGAATCAACATTAATGTTATATTTTGATAACCTTGGTTCCTCTTTAGGACCGATGATCTGGTCGAAGCCGTTCTTGCTCATGAGTCCCCGTTACTATGACCTCGATCGCTTCTACTTTCATTCCTCAAAGAGTTCCGCCCGGACTCACTGCTTCTTCCGTCTCCATTATACGGCTGATACCGATTCCTTTTTTGCCTTGGTTCACGATCGATGTCTCTCTTGGCTCTGTCGATGGATCTAACAGGATAAATGGACCCCGAAGGGCCCTTGAGTTGATCAACTTCCACTCTGATTTTTGATTGATACCGGTTATGCACGTCGGCCCAAGTAACAGCTGTATATTCTATCAGGTTTTGTTTCAACTGCTGTGAAGCGACCGAGCTTCGAACATTGAGCCCTTGGGTAAAATCCTGAACGTCCCAATCATCAGCGACCAGTGGCAGGTCCATTCGTTCCATTTGAAATCCGGACACAAACTCTTTGAGCATCTCGTTATCCTTCTGCTTTACTTTGAAAAGATCTGATTTCCTAGTCTCGACCTTAATGGCCCCGGCGTGTGCTTTCACGAAAGAATCCGCAAGCATAGCAAATATGTCAATAGAATTAGGAGGCAAGTTATGGTACCATATCATAGCCCATTTTGATAGAGTCTCTCCGAACTTCTTCAACAGGACAGACTCGATCTCGTCATCCTCTAAGTCGTTCTCTTTGATGGCACTTGTGTAAGAGGTTACATGCTCATTCGGGTAGGTCGTTCCGTTATACTTGGTAATCTCGGGCATGGGGAATTTCTTAGAGATCGGCTTTAGAGCCGCACTTGGAGGAAAAGGTTTTTGCACGAACTTTTTGGAATCCATGCCTTTCAATATTGGCGGTGCTCCTAGGATTTGGTCTACCCTGGAATTGTAGGTTTCCACCTTTTTGTCATTAGCTTTTATTTTCTTTTCCCCCGATTTTATCCGTTTGGTCAGCTGTTCGAGCATCTTTATTGTCACGACCCAAAATCTATTAAGGTCGTGATGGCGCCGTACACCGCTGTCAGGCAAGAAAACAATACATACTTAATTTGGTTCTCATTTTAATATTTTGATATCATATTTTCCTTCAATTAAATAGTAAAAGATGGAATTTACAAAGTAAATAATAATATTTTTAACAATTTCAATATAGGACAACCCATAATCACCCTAACACCCGGTGTCACAAGTGCATGAGCATCAACTAGGAAGTAAAATAAAATACAACATCTGTCCGGAAAACAAATTTGGACAGGAGAAATATAAATACTCTGAAGGAGACTCTGCTGGCTGCGGATCTTAGTTTAGAGTGTAACTCACCTAAGTCCCCGTAATAACCGCGCCTCTGCGCCCACAAGGCCACTAGTCATATATGTATCTGCACAAAATGTGCAGCAAGTGTAGTATGAGTACGTAAATCAACGCGTACCCAGTAAGTATCCCGCCTAACCTCGAAGAAGTAGTGACGAGGGGTCAACTCGGACCCTTACTATGGGCTATAAATAAAAAACCAATGATATAATTAAGCATGGATCACGTAGAACGGCTGTAAGCACAATATCGTGAAATAAGTAAATAATTCTTTTTTAATAAGAAATTTCCCAAATTCATTTTCATTATTTAACAATTTATATCTCCAGCCAATAAAGCTGCGTCAATTATTATTAGTTCCAAGAAGTTATCATGCGCAAGTCATGCTGAAGTCGTACGGCCCTATCCAACATATAAATGTAAATTGTGCACTGCCGAGGGTCGAACGTTGCGAACCAACATATAAATATAAACCTGCCGAGGCGAACGACCCACTCCCATGAGAGTAGTAGAAATTTACCCCGCTCGCGGAATATATTCGTCGCGCTTGCACATAGATTTCTTAAAGTTATTATAATATTTCTTAAATTATGTTTCAAAAAAAATACGAAATTCAATGAAAACTTTCAAGTCTCGAAATCCTCAATTTCAATTCTTTTCAAGGCAAATGATAAACATAATCAAATAACAGTATCAACAAGGCATGGTGTCCACCTAAAACTACCCGAACATAAGCATAATTAGTAGCTACGCACGGACTCTCGTCACTTCCTGCGTACGTAGCCCCCGCAAATAAAAGCACATATTAAATCAATTCACCAATGGGATAATTTTCTTTTACAATGTTAGAAAGGAGACTTACCTCGCTCCGTAATTCCATAATCGGCTCCAAAGCCGCTCCAACAACTCAAACCGATGCTCGTCGCTCCAAAACTAGTCAATAAATGTGCAAATCCATAGATATATACTCTAACACTCATTATAATTCAATCTACAACAATTTCCAACACTGCTCGAAAAGTCGATAAAATTACCCTCGGGCCCACGTGCCCGGATTCCAAACAATTTCGAAGATAACCATTACCCATAACCTCATGAACCCAAATATATGATTTATTTCCAATTCCATGCCCAAATTCGTGGTCAAAATAAAACAAAATTACCAATTCTAGGTTTTCTATCAAAATTCCACAATTTCTACTAATTTCCATGCTTGAATCCATATAAAAACCATGTATTTAACTCAAAATAGGTGGGGATAGCTTACCTTGCCATTGATGATAAAAACCTCCACTTGAACCTCTCCAAGAATCGCCCAAACCAAGAGAAAATGAAAGAAAATGGGCTAAACCCCCGTTCTTAAAGAACCCTTCTGCTCAGCGACTCCCGCACCTGCGGCCGCTTCACCGCATCTACGGTCCCGCAGGTGCGGCCAAATCCTCGCACCTGCGCATTCCCTCTTCCTAGCACAACTCTGCACATGCGATGCCAAAGGCGCCCCTGCGGTCTCGCACATGCGGAGACCTTCCGCTTCTGCGACTTCAGTTGCCACCTCAAATTCCGCTTCTATGGAGCTTTCTTCGCACCTGCGCCTTCGCAGGTGCGCCCAAATGTTCCGCACGTGCAGTTGCTGGCCAAACTCCTCTCCTTCGCACCTGCGAGCTCGCACCTGCGGCCCTTTTGACGCAAATATGATTGCACCAGATATCAGCTGCCTCATCATTTCGTCGAAGTCCAAACTCGATCCGTTAACCATCCGGAATCCACCTGAGGCCCTCGGGACCTCAACCAATTATATCAACACGTCCCAAAACACATTACTAACTTAGTCGAGCCTTTAAATCACATCCAACAACATCGAAACTACGAATCATCCTCCAATTCAAACTTAATAAACTTTAGAACTTTAAATTCCTACAATAAATGCCAAAACCTATCAAATCACGTTCGATTGACCTCAAATTTTGCACACAAGTCATAATTGACATTACAGACCTACTCCAACTTCCGGAATCGAAATCCGACCCTGATATCAAAATGTCCACTCCCGGTCAAACTCTCCACAAACCTTCAAATTTCTAACTTTCGCCAAATGACTCCGAAATGACCGACAGACCTCCAAATCAACTTACGGAAGTGCTCCCAATACCGGAATCACCATACAAAGCTATTCTCATGCTCGGAATCCCAAAAGGACATCGAAAACATTGAAATGCACTTCAAGTCAAATTTATGAAATTCTTCCAAAATACCAACTTCCATAATAGGCGCCGAAACGCTCCCGGGTCATCCAAAATCCGATGCGGACATACGCTCAAGCCCAAAATAATCATGCAAAACTGTTGGAACCTTAAAATCCCGATTCCGAGGTCGTTTACTCAAAAACCATACTTTAGTCAATTCCACCAACTTAAGGCTTCCGAAATTAGAATTTTCTTTCCAAATCAACTCCGAACTTCCCGAAATTAAATTCTGACCACGCATACAAGTCGTAATGCCTGAAGTGAAGCTGCTCAAGGCCTCAAACTGCCGAAAGATGCGCTAAAGCTCAAAATGACTAGTCGGGGCGTTACAGTCTCTCCCACTTAAACATATGTTCGTCCTCTAATATGCTAAGAACTACTCTGGAGTTATCCGAAATCACTTTTTAACACCTCGTGTACCTACCCGCGCTACCACAACCCAGTTGAGCACATTAGCTCAAGCAATTCTGAAGATCCTCCCTTTTTATTTAGGCAAATAAGCCTTAGATCCAAATTCAAACATCTGAAATTCCCTACTAGGCCTGCTTCCAACATACGAACACCGTTTTAGTCACTACACGATGCACCAATACATGATTACATACCTTTACTGAATTCATACCATGCATCATGTAACTCATACGACCATAATAACATCCTCTGACAATGATAGTCAAAATCCCACGAATCTGATGCCCACAACGCACCTCACGAAGCATATAAGTACAGTTTCCCGCTCTCGTAATACTGCCACGACAGAAGAAATGTGTAGAAACTCATAACCACCTGCCGAATCACAAATCATGGAGTCCCCCCCCTCCCCGACAAGAACCATTACCTCATTCTAGACCGAATAACAATATTTACTCTTCAATATGTCTTATATAAAATCTGATCGCACTGCTCCTAGGTCCAATAATCTTATTTCACCTAAGTACAAGTTGCTTAGGCAATAAGCCACCTCAGACACTGCAAAAGCCTCATATGATGCCACAATGTCCTAACAAGCTATAGACTCGAATGCAATACATAAGGAAAACGAACTCTGGAAAGAACTACTCAACCCACGTAGCTAATTTAAACAACCGAAATGATGTTATGAACTATCCCCAGAAAATGAGAAACAAAACACATACAGATAGATATGGGGAACTGTACTCAACATCACATTGTTGCGGTGTGCAACCCGATCCACACATGATACCCATGGCGGCGTGCCACTCGATCCAAACAACATATCCGTGGTGGCTTGCCACCCGATCCAACCATATACTTGTGGAGGAGTGCCACCCTATCCACACATAATAATCTAAAGAAAACACACATCTAGTCGTAACGCTTATACTCACAAAATGCCCGAATATCAACCATAAGCATGCCAAGTGCATAATACAAATCCTGGGGAGACGGGTAGTATCATATGCTATAAAAC
Source organism: Nicotiana tabacum (assembly GCF_000715075.1). Classification (NCBI taxonomy): domain Eukaryota; kingdom Viridiplantae; phylum Streptophyta; class Magnoliopsida; order Solanales; family Solanaceae; genus Nicotiana; species Nicotiana tabacum. The sequence continues at coordinate 10,573 of NW_027438317.1, forward strand.
TCAAGCACAACTAAAGTGCGATATATGATCTGCATCTCGAGAGCCATGATGCTCACATAATACCACAAACTATACGGGATCTCAATGCGAGTGCGAACAATCAAACTGTCTCACAACACATATGGCACACTAGAGTATTACAGGAAATAGTTGACGACAGAAATAACATCCAAGGCCCGAAGACCAATTCCGAAAATAACGTTATGCTAAAATGAACACATCCGACCTGATATAGAGCTCACATTTATACTTAGATCCATCCACGGACCTCAAGCCGATTCCGATCGTACCGCACTAGACTAATAACCTTTCAAGGATCCACAATAACCCTTTTTCCATGACACACAAGAACAGCCGTCAATCCGGAACAAACTCCCATGATCCACAACCCAAGGAATAGAATGCCTCTCAGGCATAAACTCTCGCACTTGCGATATTACCATGACCTCCATATTCGGTCTCAATCTTTAACAATCAAGTGGCTGACATGTAACACTCATACAAATCTCCCCGTGGGGCATGCTCCCATGACCATTCTGCTCAGGTAGCAAGGTCTGCATATCCATACCACTAACCGTTCTAATTCTGTAGGGTGAGTCAAATATCTGCAAGTCAATACACAAAGCCTCTTCCACATGCCACCGATCTCAGGTGACGCTAAAGACAATACCAGCTTGCTCTAAACATCTGAATTCTTCCATGCTCATTCGAGCTCTTGACATTCTTGTCGACATCAACTGCAACCTTGATCCTCAACTTCCAATTCCCATGCCGCTCACTATACCTAGCATACCAATACGTGAGAGTACAAGAATTCCCTCATAACTCCTGAACCACTAATAGGATAGACACTCTAGCATTTAGAAACCTTTCACTTAACTCATTTCAGGAGAAAATTTGCAACACGTGACTGAATTACCCATAACCGCAGAATAATACAAACCTCGAGTAGTGGTCTAAACAACTATAATTATTCCAGGATCCATCTACACATAACAGGCCATAACACTCGAATGTACCAAATAGAGTCAACTACGACGGCCGTCAAGTCTCGCACGTACCGCCATAAATTACATGTATAACTCAACACGCTGAAGGAACTAATCATTACCACCTTCATGCCAGTTCAACCATTGCAAACCGAACCGACTCCCCTTAATTTACTCGGGACTTGCCCTAGAAATAATGATAGCTCCATTCAAAACATCATGAACCCAAATCCGCACTCATCCTGAGTGACCTTATTTCACGAGACCACATTGTCTCCAAAACCCACGAACCATCTCATACCCTCCTTATGCGCATATTTGCATCTTCAACTGGTACACCCATTCTAAAAATTCTTCCATGAATCCGAATTTATTATTCTCCCATTCCTACAATGCCACACCGCAGATTGAAGATAACGTAGAACACTCCAAGCCACTTTTCACAATCCACTACAAAAGCTCAATACTTAACCGTACTACTAGGACCATTGTTGAGAGTCACCCACTCTGACTTGTCCCCGAATATAATCGAACTCCAAGGCCCTGTTAGCACATGAACACCCTCTCGAAGAAGTAACCGGCTGATTTGTTTTTCTTATACATCATATCTACACGAAGCATAGACTCTAAGTCATCCCAAAACCTGAACACGAATCGATAAGGCCAAATATAGCACACATTCCTTAAATCCTTTGCTCGAACTACCACTGATGTTTTCTTTCCTTAGTCATGGAAACCCACCAATACACTGATAACCAGAAACCGCACTAGTTGACAACTACACAATCCAATCATAGATGATGGGGCTCTCTTACTTAGCCTGAAGCTACCATTGCATAACCCTGGAACCCACCAAGATTCCTTATCTCCTATTGACATGACCTTGAACAATCAACCCGCCAAATTTCCTCGAAATCCTTATATTAAACATTTCATGAACATTATGAATCACTAGCCACATTTACATATTCGACCTCTTACTGGATAACCAGTAAAATTCTTCGTAGAAGCTTCATCAACACCACGCAACTGCTAACCTGCTCACTGGAGATATCCCATATGTAGAAATTCCATGGTGACATCCTCCAGCAATGCTGCACCGAGTACAATTACCACAAAGCCAATAAACCATCCTGAGCCCGTGCTTATTCACCAGCTGTACAAGTCCGTTCACTCCTCATGGACATCAACTAAAGGTGCGACAATACATTCCAATCCAAAGTCATGTTGTATCCTGCTTCATATTAAGCAACTCCCTCATGTCACACCCAATCTTCCTCAATATAGCAGCCAATATTTGAAATTAAGCCCGTAGACCTAGTCACTGTCCACCATGAATCCCAAATCACTCTAACTTCCCCCAAGGCGTGTGGCTCTCCTACCACAGAACTCGTATGCTACTCTGCTACTCTTCCACTTTGGTCAAACCCTCTCTTTTAAGCAACTACAGCAACTACTCGACTTCTATTTCCTTACACTTGGCCTTCTAGAAGTTTAACCAACGCAAGACACATCCCACATGTCCTTTATCATCCTTCGCTGCCCAGTTGTTGCCTTAACGCAAACTTCATCTCTGTAGCACCCGAACTAACAGATGGCCGCCAACTCTAAACCTCCCCGAAGATCATCCTCCTTGAGCCATCAACATTAGGATTACCGATTCGATTCTGAACCACAGCACACTGTGACATATGACAGCCGCTTCCCCGACACCATTCACAATGCTCTGCCCCAAAGGCGATTTGAAGAAGGCCATAACACCGGCGAACATAACACATTCAATCAAGGACAACGACACCACATCTCGAATGAAGATTCTACCACACTCGAAAATACCAAGTCTCGTTACTCCCTCAATCCAACCTGAACAATTTTAGTCTGATTGCCTTTCCTCCACTGGAAATAAAACACTGAACCCCTGAATCACACATTGAGAAAAAAACCTCCTTTCAATTCATTCACTGTCCCTATACTTAGACAAGTATCCTACCATTACTTTAATATTGCGCGATAACAACCACGAACATCATAGTTGGTGCATAGCCCCAAAACCATCAGAAATCTAGCTACTGAGCTGAGATGACAGAACATCCTTCCATAAGGCGACAACATTAGCCCAATCGAATACGCAGGGAGAAACATTCTGCTCTACATCAGTAGTGCCATTAAAATTTCTCGATTCCAAATTTATAACAAGCGCTTCACGTCACATAAGATAGAATAGGAAGGAAATGAAGTCATAAGCCTCAAAGGAATCAAATCGCACGATGAGGAATCAAGAAGGGAAGTGCTCCTAAAAGTCCTATAGCCTTTCGAAGATAAGTACATACGTCTCAGTACTGATCCGCAAGACTCTACTAGACTTGCTCATGACTCGTGAGACCTAAGTGAACCTAGTGCTCTGATACCATGTTGTCACAACTCAAAATCCATTAAGGTCGTGATGGTGTCGGACACCACTGTCAGGCAAGACAATAATACATACTTAATTTGGTTCTCATTTTAATATTTTGAAATCATATTTTCCTTCAATTAAATAGTAAAAGATGGAATTTACAAATAAATAATAATATTTTTAACAATTTCAATACAGGACAACCCATAATCACCCCAAAAGCCGGTGTCACAAGTGTATGAGCATCAACTAGGAAGTAAAATAAAATACAACATCTATCCGGAATACAAATTTGGACAGGAGAAATATAAATACTCTGAAGGAGACTCTGCTGGCTGCGGATCGTAGTATAGAGTGCAGCTCACCTAAGTCCCCGTAATAACCGCGCCTCTGCGCCCACAAGGCCACTAGTTATATATGTACCTGCACAAAGCGTGCAGCAACTGTAGTATGAGTACCTAAATCAACGCGTACCCAGTAAGTATCCCGTCTAACCTCGAAGAAGTAGTGACGAGGGGTCGACTCGGACACTTACTACGGGCTATAAATAAAATATCAATGATATAATTAAGAATGGATCACGTTGAATGGCTATAAGCTCAATATCGTGAAATAAGTAAATAATTTTTTTGTTAATAAGAAATTTCCCAAATTCATTTTCATCATTTAACAATTTATATCTCCAGCCAATAAAGTTGCGTCAATTATTATTAGTTAAAAGGAGTTATCATGCGCAAGTCATGTCGAGGTCGTACGGCCCAATCCAACATATAAATGTAAAATGTGCATTGCCGAGGGTCGAACAACGGGAACCAGCATATAAATATAAACCCGCCGAGGCGAACGGCCCGCTCCAATGAGAGTAGTAAAAATTTACCCCGCTCGCGGAATATATTTGCGACGCGGTAGCACATGAATTTCTTAAGTTATTATAATATTTCTTAAAATATTTTTCAAAACAAAAATACGAAATTCAATGAAAATTTTCAAGTCTTGAAATCCTCAATTTCAACTCTTGTATAGGCAAATAATAAACATAATCAAATAACGGTATCAACAAGGCATGGTGTAAACCTAAAACTACCCGGACATAAGCATAATTAGTAGCTACGCATGGACTCTCGTCACCTCATGCGTACGTTACCCCCCGCAAGTAGAAGCACATATTTAATCAATTCACCTATGGGTTAATTCCCTCTTACAAGGTTAGAAAGGAGACTTACCTCGCTACGCAATTCCATAACCGGCTCCAAAGCCGCTCCAACAACTCAAACAGACGCCCGTCACTCCAAAACTAGTCAATAAATGTGCAAATCCATAAATATATACTCTAACACTCATTATAATTCAATCTAAAACAATTTGCAACCGCTCAAAAAGTCGATAAAATTACCCTCGGGCCCACGTGCCCGGATTCCGAAAATATTTGAAGATAACCATTACCCATAACCTCACGAATCCAAATATATGATTTATTTCCAATTCCATGTCCAAATTCGTGGTCAAAATCCAAAATTACCAATTCTATATTTTCTATCAAAATCCCACAATTTCTACCAATTTTCATACTTGAATCCATATAAAAACCACGTATTTAACTCAAAATAGGTGGGGATAACTTACCTTGCCATTGATGATAAAAACCTCCACTTGAACCTCTCCAAGAATCGCCCAAACCAAGAAAAATGAAAGAAAATAGGCCAAACCCCCGTTCTTAAAGAACCCTTCTGCCCAGCGACTCCCGCACATGCGACCACTTCACCGCATCTGCAGTCCCGCAGGTGCGGCCAAAACATCGCACCTGCGCATGCCCTCTGCCTAGCACAACTCCACACTTGCGATTCCAAATGCACCCTTGCGGTCTCGCACATGCGGATACCTTTCGCTTCTACGACTCCAACTGCCACCTCAAATTTCGCTTCTACGGATATTTCTTCGCACCTGCGCCTTCGCAGGTGCGCCCAAATGTTCCGCACCTACGGTTGCTGGGCAGCCTCCTCTTCTTCACACCTGCGACTTGTGGCTCGCACCTGTGAGCTCGCACATGCGGCCCTTTTCACGCAGGTGTGATTGCACCAGATATAAGTTGCCTCATCATTTCTTCCATGTCCAAACTCAATCCGTTAACCATCCGGAATCCACCAGAGGCCTTCGGGACCTCAACCAATTATACCAACACGTCCCAAAACATATTACGAACTTAGTCGAGCCTTTAAATCACATCTAACAACATCGAAACTACGAATCATCCTCCAATTCAAACTTAATGAACTTTAGAACTTCAAATTCCTACAATCGATGGCAAAACCTAGCAAATCACGTCCGATTGACCTCAAATGTTGCACACAAGTCATAACTGACATTACGGACCTACTCCAACTTCCAGAATCAGAATCCGACCCAGATATCAAAAAGTCCACTCCCGGTCAAACTCTCCGAAAACCTTCAAATTTTTAACTTTCGCCAAATGACCCCGAAATGACCTACGGACCTCCAAATCCACTTTCGGACGCGCTCCCACTACTGGATAACTATACGGAGCTATTCTCAGGCTCGAAATCCCAAACGAACATCGAAAACACTGAAATGCACTTCAACTCAAATTTATGAAATTCTTCCAAAATGCCAACTTCCATAATAGGCGCCGAAACGCTCCCGGGTCATCCAAAACCCGATCCGTACATACGCCCAAGTCTAAAATCATCATACGAACCTGTTGAAATCTTCAAATCCCGATTCCGAGGTCGTTTACTCAAAAATCACACTTTAGTCAATTCCTCTAACTTAAGGCTTCCAAAATTAGAATTTTCTTTTCAAATCAACTCTGAAATCCCCGAAATAAAATTCCGACCACGCGTACAAGTCATAATACCTGAAATGAAGCTGCTCAGGGCCTCAAACCACTGAACGATGTGCTAAAGCTCAAAACGACCGGTCGGGTCATTACATTTATTATCTCGGGGTTAGCTGCCGATACATTTTCATTTGACCTTCTCGTGACCGGTTCATCCCTGTGGGGTAACTTCTCGGGGTTGATCGGGTTCAACTCTGCTCGGTGCACAGCTTTGGTTCTGTAACTGAGCTATCGCCGCCTGTTATGCCTGCAGTATTTCGAAGACCACCCGTAAACTGATCCCGTCTCCTCTAATGTTTGTGTATTTTGAGTTGCCGATCGGGCTCCACCACTGATGTTATTCTCGGGGTCAGTAGGCAAATTTGCATCAATAGCCACATGTGAATTAGCGTCCATTGGGCCCGCGACTGGAATTCCAACGGGATTTACGGGAGGTATCTCGTCATCGGGCGCTATGTTGTTGTTTTCATCGTGATAACCGCACTCATTATCAACATCTAAGGGCGCCAATTGAGAGTTCGACATTTCGAGTTTTAACCTGAAATTAGAGACACTTCAAAGAACAAGTGTAAAGTAGTGTGTATTGTGGAGATTCTTATCAAATAACCACTATTATCCTTAGCCTCACGGTGGGCACCAAACTGTTTACCCTCAAAATCGGTTAACAATTAAATTTGTAAGTGGTTTTAAGGATACGTGATCTAACTTGATACAAAACGATAAATCATATGACAATTGAAATAAGTAATGGAAAAGTAAATGCTAACCACACAAGTTGAACAGTTTTAGCCGTGGAGGGTTAGCCACCCTCGAGCCAAAAAATGCTTTGATTGATATTCGAACAGAACAACAAGAGAATAATAAAAACTTAAAGAGAATAATAATATATTGCTTAGGGATGCGTGTTACAATGTGTTATCACGCCCCTTTTATAGTAGAGGAGCCCTACTCTATGTACATTTTTATAAAAGGTAAAAATCTCTTGATTCACTGATTGTCAGTTCCTTACTGATACGTTTCGGGATTTTCGCCGCAATATCCGACTGGTCACTGATATTTTGGTCTTCTGTTAGTTATCTCAACAATGTTCCTCCGAGTTCGTTCGAGGCCAAGGTCGACACCGTACTCACTGCTCCCTCGAAGGCAGGCTTTCTGACCTCAGGTTCTAGCTCGGTGGGACTTGAGGTCGATCTTCGTCTTTGGTTGCCACGTTTCAAGCCTAATTTACCAAGTTGTAGGCGAGCTCGATTTCGACCGTATACATAAACTAAAGTGGTTTTTATAGACCCGTCAAATAATTTTGTATAGCGTGTTAGAAGAAGAATCATGAAGATACTTCTGTTTTTCAATTAATCGGATTAAAATCTGTGTGAACTATTTTATTATTTGATATTTTTAAAAAGGAAATTGATTAGTTTTTAAGTCTCTGTTTATGGCTAATTGAAAGCACCATAAGTGGTTATTAAATTAAGGTTTTGAGAATGACATTAGAATCAGTGGCACGATAAAGTCTTTTGTATAATCAACTTTGAGAAAACGTTTATTTAAGGCACGATAAAGTCTTTTGTATAATTCAAACGAATTAAATACTTCTATATGCGTGCATAGAATTATATATTTTTGTGTTTTATTGAAGTTTACTTTTAGCAATTTAGATGATCTGAGCAATTCACATATAATGTAGTATAAATTTACACGGTGCGATGCGCGAAAAGTTTCTTTACTTGTTTTGACTATTACTATCTTTCTATACAAATAATCAGGGTACTACTTTTTGATTTCTCTTTATTTACACTCAACTTTTCTTTGTCATCCTACCGAATTATAAAATTAAGAAAATACAAGTGATCTTGGTTGATTCCTCTGAAGTATATTCAGATCCATCTCTTTCTTTTCCCCTTTTTTCACAAGTTTGAGCCATATAATATAGGCGTGTAAATATTTATCTTTCTGCATGTATACAGTCGAAATAGATTTCGGTCTTCCTACGTTCGGTCGAGTTCGAATGGTAAGCAATCGGAGTAGGGTTTCGGGATGAGTTCCGAAGACAGTACAAACGAGCCTCGAGTCCGAAGGCTAATCGAGGAGTCGGCTCGATACTTTTATCGAGCCCGTGGCCAAATCAATCCGCAAGGCATTGCTTCGAGGTCGGAAATGCGCTACGCCCACCCCGAAGGTCGAACTCAAGCCAAAACCGAGGGCTCGACCCAATAACGAGCCAGTATCGAGCTCACAGACAAGAGCCGTTACAATCGCACTAAAGGATAGAATCTTGGCGGGAATCGAGAAAGAGACAATTCATCATGGGTTCTTCACTATATGCTTTATTTTATTATGAACAAAGTAGGATCCCTCTATTATAAACGGGGGAATCCTTGTAAGCAGGGGGGCCGAATACACTGTAGAAAAAAGATCACTTCTTATATTGAAAGATATCTCCTGATGCTTGTTTATTTTTTTTTACCTTATTCATTCTTTTGCTCATTATTCTCATTCTCATAGCAAGAACACTCATATTTCTATTTTTCTATACGATTGGTATCAAATTGTATCGCATATCCTTAGAACCACACACAAATTTAACGTTATCTGATTTTTCGGGTAAACACTGCACACATATAAAAAAGAATAATTAGCCTAAACACCCGTTCATTCAATCACTTACGCCAAAAATAGCTAGCGGGTATATGAAATATGTATAATTTATATATAATATGTGTATAACCGTGTACAGTTAGCATATAATCTATATATACCAATTAGGAAAAGTAAATAATAAACTAAAATGTATTTTTTCAATATTAGTTGTGGACTACTCTATAATTAAACCTAAAACAAATGTCTATTCTCATTTTTTATTTGTAAGATATTAAACTGAAAAAGAACTCTATCCATATATGCAATTATCTAAAGTTACCTATCATGCGAAATGATAATGTGAAAAAAAGTTGTCCTTAATTATAGAAGTTAAATCTTGTATGATTTACATCATACCTTTATATCAGTGGTTGGTGATTATACCTCATTGGCTGTTCAAGTTCAAGTATCCATTGTCCTTTGACTTATCCACGGCTGCCCAAACAATTATAGGTACATTAAAACCTCTATATAACAATCTCATTTGTTTCAATATTGTTTGATTGCTATAGTGAAATACTGTTATAGAGAAGATATTATAACACAATATGAAGAATAGTATACGTTCCAAAGAAAACTTAGCTACTATAGGTATAGCAAAATTTCTCTATAATAGTCTCATTTGTTCTGATATTTTTTTGTTGCTACAGTGAAATGGTATTATAGAGAAAATATTATAATATAATATGAAGAATAGTACTTGGCTACTATAGCGAATTATTATTATAGAGGATGGTTGTTAGGGCATCTCGTCCAACCTTCACTCCAAATCTTTATTCTAAAATAGAGTAACTCCAAAATGGAGTAAACTAACTCCAACCATTACTGCAAAATAGAAGATTCATTTTTATATTTCTCTGCCTCTTCTATATTATATTATTATCTTTTATTTAAATGTTATTTTCTTATTTTCATTAAACAAATCCTTTTTTTTTCTTTTTTACATATTCATCCCATATAATTCATATTTCTTTCTTATATAACCATTTAAAATAAAATTATTTTATACCATAAATTTTTAAATAATATAATTTGTACGCAAATATTATAGATTATACATATTAATGGATAATTTAAATAAAAGTGAAATCATTGAGATACAAGATAATTTAATATATATTACATATAGTTTAAAATTTGGTTTAAATACTACTTAGCAACATCTTGTATTTTATATTTGCACCTTTCATTTTTGTGGTAGTTATTTATTTTTTTATATAATTATAACTTATAATAAATTAATTTACAACTTTACATAAAAATAATATATGCATGAAAATTAATTTATCAAAATTATACGCAAAAATTAAGATGTAAAATTAATATTATGAATATATTTCATAAACATAATTAGGTATATATAATATGATAAATTAAAAGGGCTAAATAATAATAATAAAATAATAGGGAATAGTGATGGAGTAGATGATCAATAGTGTCACTCCAAATCACCCTCCAAATGGAGGCAAATTTGGAGGTGGGTTGGAGCAAAATTCCTCAATATTTTAACTCGAAAATGGAGTTTGGACTTTGGAGGCAAAAATAGAGTAGAGTTGTAGATGGCCTTATAGAGAGGTGTGACTGTATATATTTTGTTTGCTAGATAACTATAGTTCAATCTTAATTATATTACCAATCAAAATTTTCTAGAGTTGACAAACTAAAATGATATTGATAAACTATTCGTATAAAATTATAAATATGAGTCTCAAATTTTTTCTCGTAACGTGAAGGTTTTTTGCACCTGCCATTTAATTAGGTCGCCTCTAACTGGTTCGTGGTCATCACTCTTTGATTTTTCAAAATAAAATAAAATTTATCGGTCTCCAAAACATATCCAGGATTGCAAGTAGTAGAAGCAATTAATTTGATGAGCATTGTGGGGAAGTTTTGTCACGACCCGAAATTCCCACCTTCGGACCGTGATGACGCCTAACATTTTACTTGCTAGGCAAGCCAACGTTTGAATAACATTATCCACTTTTAAAACAATTTTAAATTTATTAACAACAAGGAAGCAAATGCGGAAGTAATTTTGAAATAATTTATAATAGCAACGATGTCTAAATACCATCCCAGAATTGGTGTCACAAGTGCACGAGTTTCTAGAATAAATACAAATAAATGTCTGAATAAAATAAAGCTGTCTGGAAATAAACACACAGCTAAAGTACAATAGACGGGGACTTCAGAACTGCGGACGCCATGCAGTTATACCTCAAGTCTCCTCTGGTAGCTGAAATCCGAGCAAGTCTATGGTACGCCGCTGGGACCAACTCCAAAATCTGCACAAGAAGTGCAGAGTATAGTATCAGTACAACCGACCCTATGTACTGGTAAGTGCTGAGCCTAACCTCGATGAAGTAGTGACGAGGCTAAGGCGGTTCACTTACATTAACCTGTACGCAATATTGATAATAACAACAAATAATATAAATAAATCGGGTAACTCATTTATAATAATTGAAACCAACCCAGCAGTCATAATCCATTATTATTTCAACCAATTCTGTTGCAGTGTGCAACCCGCTCTCACAATATTTTCACATTCAATTCTATTGCAGCGTGTAACCCGCTCTCACAATATATTCGTTTTTAATCAAGTCTGTCATATATTTATTTAAATCAAGTATATATATAGACTTTTAAATAAGTCTGTTGTGGCATGCAATCCGATCCCCTAATATTGACTTTTAATAAGTCTGTTGCGGCGTGCAACCCGATCCTCCAATATTAACTTTTTAACAAGTTTGTTGCGGCATGCAACCCGCTCTCACAATATATTCACATTCAATTCTGTTGCAGCATGCAACCCGCTCTCACAATATATTCGTTTTTTAATCAAGTCTTTCATATATTTATTTCAATCAGGTATATATATAGACTTTTAAATAAGTCTGTTGCGGCGTGCAATCCGATCCCCCAATATTGACTTTTAATAAGTCTGTTGCGGCGTGCAACCCGATCCTCCAATATTAACTTTTTAACAAGTCTGTTGCGGCATGCAACCCGATCCTCCAATATTAACATTTTAACAAGTCTGTTGCGGCGTGCAACCCGATCCTCCAATATTAACTTTTTAGCAAGTCTGTTCCGGCGTGCAACCCGATCCTCCAATATTAACTTTTTAACAAGTCTGTTGCGGCGTGCAACCCGATCCTCCAATATTAACATTTCAATCAATTCTTATAGAAGAAATTCCCCAATAAACGCAACAATTAATATAAAATCATAAGACAACAAGCATACAACAATTATAATTTAATTATGAAACAAATAATGACAATTAACAATTTATTATAGAAATCAGAGAGGAAATAGACAGTTTAATATTTGATATGCTTAATGTTAATTAACAATTAAAACACATAATTTAAATAGCATGTAACAATTAATGCAGGAATTCAAGAATTAATATTTTGACAAGGAATAAGAGAGAAACAATTATTATAGTAATTAATTTATGATAAAAAAATAATTTATGATTTTTCAAGTAAGCAGGCAAACAATTAATTTGACGACGTATAGAGACTCTTCACCTTGCCTATACGTCGTTTACATGCAATTCACATAACAAACAATTTAAGGGTTCTATTCCCTCAAGTCAAAGTTAACCCCGAAACTTAACTCGCTTTGAAAATTCCAAATCAATTATTCAACCACAACTTTTCCTTTTAAATTTGCCTCCGAAAGTTTCAAATCTATTCGCAAACAATTTAATATATTCAATACTAATCATAAGAATTAATTCCATATGAATTTATAAATTTTTCGGATAAAAATCTGAAATTCATTAAAATATTTGGAAGTGGGACCCACATCTCAAATCCCAAAAAAACTTGCGAAATCCGAACACCCGTTCCGATATGAGTTCAACCATACCAAATTTGTCCAATTCCGATATCAAATGGACCTTCAAATCTTAAATTTTTGTTTTTGGAAGATTTTATAAAAATCTGATTCTGCTTCCATAAATTCACGAATTCATGATATAAATGAGTATGAAATCATGAAATATAATCAATATAGGATAAGGAACACTTATCCCAATATTTTCCCGTGAAAATTGCCCAAATATCGCCTTACCCGAGCTCAAAAATGGGAAAGAATTGAAAATGGGTCGAAACCCCATTTCCAGAACTTAAGTTCTATTTCTCGGATTTTTACCCTTCGCGAACGCGGTCAGTGCCTCGTGTTCGCGATGAACATTTCCCTCTTTCCTTCGCGAACGCGTCCCCCTCTTCGTGAACGCGAAGAGTAAATTTCACCTGCCTCCAGTTTCTTCTTCGTGAATGCGAGCCACCTCTCGCGAACGCGAAGAAGGATAGTAGAAGCAGATTTCTGCAGTTTTTCCCATGTCCAAAAATGGTCCGTTAACCACCCGAAATCAACCCGATCCCTCGGGGCTCCAAACTAAATATGCACCCAAGTCCTAAAACATCATACAAACTTGCTTGCGCGATCGAATCGCCAAAATAACACCTAGAACTACGAATCGGACACCAAATCAAAGGAAGTTTTCAAGAAAACTTTAAAACTTATATTTTTACAACCGGACGTCCGAATCACGTCAAATCAACTCCGATTCTCACCAAATTCGTCTGACACATCATAAATATTATAGTGGACCTATACCGGGTACCGGAACCAAAATACGGACCCGAGGTAAATAAATCCAACATCACTAATTTCTTAGAAATCATTAAGCTTTCAAACTTTTAATTTTTTATCAAAATTCCATAACTCGGGCTAGGCACCTCGGGATTCGATTCTGGGCATACGCCCAAGTCCCAAATCACGATACAGACCTACTAAAATTTTCAAAACACTGATCCGGGTCCGTTTGCTCAAAATATTGACCAAAGTCAACTTAGTTGAGTTTTAAAGCTTTATTTCCCATTTTAATTCATTTTTCACATAAAAATTTTTTTGGAAAATTGTACGGACTGCGCACGCAAGTCGAGAAATGATAAATGGTGCTTTTCGAGGTCTTAGAACACAGAATTACTTATTAAATTTAAAGATGACATTTTGGGTTATCACATTCTCCACCTTAAAAACAAACGTTCGTCCTCGAACGGAGTTAGAAAGAAGTACCTGAGCTTTTGAATAAGTGTGGATATTTACTCTACATGTCCAACTTGGACTCCCAGGTAGCTGCCTCTACTGGCTGAGCTCTCCATTGCACTCGAACTGAAGGATAACTCTTTGACCTCAACTGTTAGACCTGCTGGGCTAGAATAGCCACCGGCTCCTCCTCGTAAGTCAAATCTTTGTCCAATTGGACTGAGCTGAAATCTAACATATGGGACGGATCATCATGATATTTGCAAAGCATAAACACATGGAACACCGGATGAACCGCTGATAAACTAAGTGTAATGCAAGCCTGTAGGCTACTTCACCCACCCTTTCAAGAATTTCAAAGGGTCCGATATACCTAGGGCTCAACTTGCCCTTCTTTCCGAACCTCATTACACCTTTCATAGGTGACACCCGGAGCAATATTCGTTCTCCAACCATGAATGCAATATCACGAACTTTACGGTCGGCATAACTCTTTTGCCTAGACTGAGCTGTGCGAAGTCGATCCTGAATAATCTTGACCTTATCAAAGGCATCCTGTACCAAATCGGTACCCAAAAACCGTGCCTATCCCGGTTCAAACCAACCAACTGGCGATCGGCATCGCCTTCCGTATAATGCCTCATATGGAGCCATCTGAATGGAACACCCTCCTAGGTCAATCTTGTAATGACCCAACCGATCATTTTAACTTTTAGAACCCCGTTCCCTAAAATAAAACTTTCCGTAGGTGCTTGTAATAATTTATGACTTGCGGGGATGGGTGGTTCGGGATTTGGAAGTGTTTGAGGTGAAACCGGAACACTTGGTTCCTTAAGTTGGCCTTAAAGTGCTAAGTTTGACTTCGGTCAACATTTTGAGAAAACGACCCCGGAATAGAATTTTGATGATTTCAACAGTTCCGTATGGTGATTTTGGACTTAGGAGCGTGATCGGAATTTTATTTGGAAGTCCGTAGTGAAATTAGGCTTGAAATGGCTAAAATAGGAATTACAAGTTTGAAAGTTTGACCGGGGAGTTGACTTTTTGATACCGGAGTCGGAATCCAGTTTCGAAAATTTTCATAGCTCCATTATGTAATTTATGGCTTGTGTTTAAAATTTGAGGTCCATCGGAGTTGATTTGATAGGTTCCGACATCGAATGTAGAAGTTGAAAATTCTAAGTTCCATTAAGCTTGAATTGGAGCATGATTCGTGATTTTAGTGTTGTTTGATGTGATTTGAGGTTTCAAATAAGTTTGTATGATGTTTTAGGACTTGTTGGTGTTTTGGGTTGAGGTCACGAGGGCCTCAGGTGAGTTTCAGATGGTTAACGGATCAAAAGTAGGACTTAGCTGCTGCAATTTTTCTGCTGGAAATGCTGTCAAAATCGGGCTGCCTGTCAAAATCGAGCTGCTTGACAAAAATCGAACCCCTGACAAAAATCGAGGTCCCTGACAAAAATCGAGGACCCTGACAAATCGAACCCCCTGACAAAATCGAGCTCCCGAGATTGAGCTCCCGAGATCGAGCTCCCAAGAACGAGCTCCCGAGATCGAGCTCTCGAGATCGAGCTCCCAAGAACGAGCTCCCGAGATCGAGCTCCCGAGATCGAACTCCCGAGATCGAGCTCCCAAGAACGAACTGGACATATCGAGCTCCCAAGATCGAACTGGGCAGATCTGTAAGTTATAAAAATAGAGGCATTCAACCCATTTGCCATTTTTGACAAACTTGAGCTTGAACAGAGGCGACTTTTAACAGATTTTCAAGGAAATACATTTGGGGTAAGTGATTCTAACTCGGATTTGATCCATATACACGAATATCATTGTTTTCACAATTTAATTAGTGTTTGGAGATTTAAATTTGGAAAAGTTTAGAAATCTCATAGAAACGAAATTTTGAGATTTCGGTATCGATTCGGAGTCGAATTTGAGTGAAACTGGTATGGTTGGACTCGTAATTGAATAGGTTATCGGATTTCATAACTTTAGCCGGATTCCGAGATGTGGGCCCCGCGGGCGAATTTTTAATTAATTTCGGATCTTTTCTTTAAAATGTAGTATTTTCTTATAGAATTGATTCCTATAATATTTAGTGATTGTATCGAATTATTTTGGCTAGATTCGAGCCAGACGGAGTTGGATAATAGTGGAAAAGGCCTTATAGTGGATTAAATTGGAGCAAGACGAGGTAAGTCTCTTGTCTAATCTTTTGAGGGGGATTTTACCTCATATGTGATTAAGATTAAATAATTGTTGCTAATTGTGGGGGCTACGTACGCACGAGGTGATGAGAGTCCGTGCGTAGCTACTATTAATGCTAAAGTCCGGGTAGTTTAGGACTCAAAGCATGTATTACTTGTATAAATTGTATTCTTTGATTAATTAATATTAATTGATATATATGAATATATTGTGAATTGTTTGATAAAGATATTAAAGGATGGAAATCTCATAGGCTTGATTTTCTATTTAAATCAATTAATTGTCAAAAGAAATTGTTCTCCTCCCAAATTTATCTTATAATAAGCATACTGTCCTTCCTGAGGCACATAAGAAAATGTCCTCCTTTCTTGTGGAGCGAGCCGAACGCCTCGGCAGGATAGATGCATCTATGGATCGCGCCGCACGTACCTCGGCAGTGTACACGACACTCTGGATCGGGTCGTACTTCCTCGGCAGAAATCGTGCTTAATAATAATAATTACACGATACTTTAATAATTTATTTTAGCTTGTGAAGCTAATAAATAAATTGAAAAATCCTTGGAATTTAATGAATTATTATTCTTGCTTGTTTAGAAATTAATTGTTACTCCTGTAAATGAGATTTAATTGATAAATTGGAATTTATTTGAATTGAAGGAATTTAATTAATATATTGAGAATTGTTACATTTGAAGGAATTTGATTATTTCCGCTGATTAAATAAATTATTGTAAATTCTGTAAATCATGCTGATTTAAATATCCTAGTTTTATTTCAATTATTATTGACCTATAGTGAGTTTCAAAGTCGGCCATCTCGTCTCTACCACTTCGAGATTAGGCTTGATACTTACTGGGTACACATTGTTTACGTACTCATACTACACTTGCTGCACTTTTTGTGCAGGATCTGAGACAGGTACTAGTGGAGGACCTATCATCACATACCCACGTCATCTCGAGGCATAATGGTGAGCTGCCTTTCTGAGCCGTTCTGCAGCTACCAGTGTCTCTTCTTATATTTATATTCTGTCTATTTCATTTCAGAGAGTATTTGGAGTTTTGTATAATCTACTAGATGCTCATGCACTTGTGACACCGGGTCTTGGCACACACATTGGTAGAAGTTGGTATTTTATTATTTTCTTGGAATAAAAGTTTAACCAATGTACGTTTGACTTATTAGTTGGCTTGCCTAGCTGTAGTGTTGGGTGCCATCACGACCTATAGGTGAAATTGGGTCGTGACAACATGGTATCAGAGCACTAGGCTCACGTAGGTCTTACAAGTTATGAGCAGACCTAATAGAGTCTTGCGGATCGGTACGGAGATATCTGTACTTATCTTCGAGAGGCTATATGGTGTTAGGAAACTACCTTTCTTCATATTCTATCGTGCAATTGATGTAGTACTAAATATCCTTCTCTTATTCTCTCACAGATGGTGAGAACACGCTCTAATGAGATTCCAGACCAGGGAAGAGCTACTCCCCCAGTTGCTAGAGGCCGAGGCAGAGGCCGGGGGAGGGCTCCAGGCTGTGGTAGAGGACGAGGACGTCCCAGGACTGTTCCAGTTATGCCGCCAGTAAATCCAGCAGAGAATCCCATTATTGAGGAGCAGGGTGAGGTGCCTGTGGCAGAGCCAGCTCCGGTGGACTTCACATCTGCACCGGGATTTCAGGATGTCATGGGTCGTATGCTGTGATTCATGGACAATATGACTCAAGCCGGTTTATTTCTGACAGACCCAGCCTCATCTTAGGCGGGCAGGGGAGCACATACCCCTACCGCGCAGGCTCATGGACAGGCAGCTGCTGTATATCAAACCCAGGGTGCACTACCCGTGGGTGGAGTCCAGCTAGTGGCAATAGCTACACCTGATCCCAGGCCAGCTATAGCCGCCGATCCTCAGAAACTATTGGACAGATGGACTAGACTACATCCTCCTGTCTTCGGGGGTGAGCGACATGAGGATCCACAGGATTTCATTGATCGTTGCAAGGATAGACTGTACAACATGAGGATATTGGAATCCCATGGGGTTGATTTCGCTACTTTTCAGCTAGAGGGTAGAGCCCGTAGATGGTGGCAGTCTTATGCTCTTGGCAGACCAACAGATTCTCCTCCCATGACTTGGGACAGGTTCACCCGTATCTTCTTGGACAGGTATATTCCACCCTCCCAGAGGGAAGAGTTGCGGTTTCAGTTTGAGCAGCTCCAGCAGGGTCAGATGTCAGTGACTGATTATGAGGCGAGGTTTTCTGAATTATCTCGCCATGCACTAATGATACTCCCTACTGAGGCGGAGAGAGTGCAAAGGTTTGTAGCCAGTTTACATACTGGTATTCAGGCCACTATGGCTCGAGAGGTTGAGATGGGTACTTCTTATGAGCGAGTTGTAGAGATAGCCCGGAGGATTGAGGGTGTACGTCAGTGGAGCCGAGAGCAGATTATGAGAGATAAACGGTTCAGGTACTCTGGAGAGTTCAGAGGTGCTCCGTTTGGGGGCAGAGGTCAGTTCGTGAGGGGACAGTCCAGCAGACCCCCATATCCAGCACCACCACCTTCTCGAGGTGCTCCAGTACGACCTTATTTCAGTGCTATACCAGAGAGTTCTTATCGCCCACTAGCTATTCAGGGTTCTTTCCGTGGGTATTCAGGTCCCCAGGGCCAAACACTTAGTCAGCAGCCCATCGCATCGAAGAGTTGTTACGAGTGCGGGGATCCCAGTCACATGTGGAGGTTTTGCCCTAGGCTTCGGGGTAGACCAGTACAGCAGGGTCAGCAGCCTATGCTTACCAGACCAGTTTCTCCACCAGTAGTCCGACCACCCAGAGGAGGAGGACAGGTAGGTAGGGACCGTCCTAGAGGTGGAGGTCAGCCAGGCGGAGGCCAGACAGTTGGCGCTCCAGCTCGGTTCTATGCTTTTCCGGCTAGACCAGATGCAGAGGCCTCAGATGCCGTGATTACAGGTATTATTTCTGTTTGTGGCAAAGATGCCTCAGTATTATTTGATCCAGGATCTACGTATTCATATGTGTCATCTCTATTTGCTCCATTCCTGGGTGTTTCTCATGAGTCCTTGAGTGCTCCTATTTATGTGTCCACTCCTGTGGACGATTCTGTTGTTGTGAACCGGATCTACCGGTCCTGTATTATTACATTCTGTGGTTATGAAACTAGAGCAGATCTCCTATTGCTTGAGATGACCGATTTTGAAATTATTCTGGGCATGGACTGGTTATCTCCATATCATGCTATTCTAGATTGTCATGCCAAGACTGTTACCTTGGCTATTCCAGCATTGCCTAAGCTGGAGTGGAAAGGTTCGCCTATTAGTTCATTTAATCGAGTTATTTCTTTTATAAAGGCTCAACATATGGTTGAGAATGGTTGTTTGGCTTATCTAGCCTATGTTCGGGATACTACTGCAGAGACTCCGGCTATTGATTCAGTGCCTGTAGTTCGGGAGTTCCCCGATGTATTCCCGTCAGATCTTCCAAGTATGCCACCTGATCGTGATATTGATTTCTGTATTGACTTGGCTTCAGATACCCAGCCTATATCTATCTCACCGTATTGCATGGCTCCGAAAGAATTGAAAGAACAGCTTGAAGAGTTACTAGCCAAAGGGTTCGTCAGACCGAGTGTATCGCCTTGGGGTGCACCGGTATTATTTGTGAAAAAGAAGGATGGAACAATGCGGATGTGTATTGATTATCGCCAATTGAACAAAGTCACTATTAAGAAAAAGTACCCATTGCCGCGTATTCATGATCTATTTGACCAGTTGTAGGGTGCTAGGGTATTCTCTAAGATCGACTTGAGGTCGGGGTGCCATCAGTTGAAGATTCGGGATTCGGATGTTCCAAAGACTGCTTTCCGTACTAGATATGGTCATTATGAGTTTCTGGTAATGTCTTTTGGTTTAACTAATGCCCCGGTAGTGTTTATGGATTTGATGAACAGGGTATTCATGCCATATATTAATTTGTTTGTCATTGTCTTCATTGATGACATATTAATCTATTCGCAAAGTAAGGAAGAACATGAGCAGCATATGAGATTAGTGCTTCAGACATTGCGGGAACAAAAGCTATATGCTAAGTTCTCTAAATGTGAGTTCTGGCTTGAGTCTGTAGAATTTTTGGGACATGTTGTATCGAGCGAAGGTATTAAAGTTGATCCCAAAAATATTAAGGCAGTTCAGAATTGGCATCGTCCCATTTCGGCGACTGAGATCAGGAGTTTTCTGGGATTGCCAGGTTATTATCGTCGGTTCGTGGAAGGTTTTTCATCTATTGCAGCACCTTTGACCAAATTAACCCAGAAGGGTGCCCCATTCCGATGGTCCGATGATTGTGAGGTGAGCTTTCAGAAGCTCAAGACATCATTGACTACAGCACCAGTATTAGTGTTGCCTTCCGATTCGGGGATGTATACAGTGTATTGCGACGCTTCGCGCATTGACTTGGGTTGTGTATTGATGCAGGAAGGGCATGTTATTGCATATGCTTCACGTCAGCTAACGCCCCACGAAAAGAATTATCCGGTACATGATTTGGAATTAGCTGCGATTGTTCACGCTCTTAAGATTTGGAGGAATTATCTTTATGGGGTGTCTTGTGAAGTTTACATTGATCATTGCAGTTTGCAGCATTTGTTCAAGCAGAGGGACCTAAATTTGAGACAGAGCAGATGGCTGGAGTTACTAAAAGATTATGATATTACTATCTTGTATCATCCGGGCAAAGCAAATGTGGTTGCAGATGCCTTGAGCAGAAAGGCGGAGAGTATGGGTAGTTTGGCTTTCATTTCAGCAGAGGAAATGCCATTAGCCTCAGATATTCAGTCCTTGGCTAACAGACTTGTGAGGCTGGACAATTCAGAGCCCAGCCGAGTTCTTGCATGTGTTGTGGCCCAATCTTCACTATTGGAGCAGATCAAGGCTCGCCAGTATGATGACCCACACCTGGTGGTTCTTCGTGAAACGGTACTACAAGGTGATACCAAGGAAGTTACAATTAGAGCGGATGGTGTTCTGCGACTCCAGGATCGTCTATGTGTTCTTAGTGTGGATAGGCTGAGGAAAAAGATCTTAGAAGAGGCACACAGTTCTCGATATTCTATTCATCCAGGTGCTACTAAGATGTATCGTGACTTGAGGCAACATTATTGGTGGCGACGAATGAAAAAGGACATAGTTGAGTATGTAGCTCGGTGTCTAAATTGCCAGCAAGTTAAATATGAGCACTAGAGGCCAGGTGGCCTACTCCAGCAGATGACCATACCAGAGTGGAAATGGGAACGAATTACTATGGATTTTGTAGTTGGGTTGCCGCAGACCTTAAGGAAGTTTGATGCAGTTTGGGTGATTGTTGACAGGTTGACCAAGTCGGCACATTTTATTCCTGTTGTGACTACGTATACTTCAGAGAGGTTGGCCCAGATTTATATTCAGGAGATAGTTCGGTTGCACGGTGTGCCAATTTCCATCATATCAGATAGAGGCCCTCAGTTTACTTCACATTTCTGGAGAGCAGTACAGAGTGAGTTGGGGACCCGTGTAGAGCTCAGCACAACCTTTCATCCGCAGACCGATGGACAGTCAGAGAGGACAATTCAGATTTTGGAGGATATGCTCAGGGCATGTGTGATTGACTTTGGAGGTCAGTGGGATCGTTTCCTGCCTTTGGCCGAGTTTGCTTATAATAACAGTTACCAATCCAGCATCGAGATGGCTCCATTTGAGGCTTTATATGATCGGCGATGTCGTTCACCTATCGGATGGTTTGAGCCAGGTGAGGCTAAGTTATATGGTACTGATTTGGTAAGGGATGCCTTGGAAAAGGTAAAGCTGATTCAGGAACGACTTCGTACAGCACAGTCCAGGCAGAAAAGTTACGCGGATCAGAAAGCGCGTGATATATCATTTATGGTAGGTGAAAAAGTTCTCTTGAAGGTTTTGCCGATGAAGGGAATTATGAGATTCGGGAAGAAGGGCAAGTTGAGCCCAAGGTTTATAGGCCCATTTGAGGTGTTGAAACGAGTTGGGGAGGTTGCTTATGAGCTTGACTTGCCTCCCAGCCTATCGAGATTTCATCCAGCTTTTTCACGTATCTATGCTCCGAAAGTATCATGCCGACCTATCACATGTGTTAGACTTCAGCACAGTTCAACTAGATAATAGCTTGGGTTATTAAGAGGAGCCAATTGCCATTGTTGATAAACATGTTCGCCAGTTGAGATCCAAGAGGATTTATGCAGTAAAAGTCCAGTGGAGGGGCCAACCAGTCGAGAAAGCGACTTGGGAGACCGAGAAAAATATGCGGAGCAGATATCCAGACTTATTCAGCACTTCAGGTATAATTCTAAACCCGTTCGATGACGAACGTTTGTTTAAGAGGTGGAGAATGTAATGACCCAACCAGTCATTTTAACTTTTAGAACCCCGTTCCCTAAAATAAAACTTTTTGTTGGTGCTTGTAATGATTTATGACTTGCGGGGATGGTTGGTTCGGGATTTGGAAGTGTTTGAGGTGAAACCGGAACACTTGGTTCCTTAAGTTGGCCTTAAAGTGCTAAGTTTGACTTCGGTCAACATTTTGAGAAAACGATCCCGGAATAGAATTTTGATGATTCCAACAGCTCCGTATGGTGATTTTGGACTTAGGAGCGTGATCGCAATTTTATTTGGAAGTCCGTAGTGAAATTAGGCTTGATATGACTAAAATAGGAATTTAAAGTTTGAAAGTTTGACCGGGGAGTTGACTTTTTGATACCAGAGTCGGAATCCAGTTCCGAAAATTTTCATAGCTCCATTATGTAATTTATGACTTGTGTGTAAAATTTGAGGTCAATCGGAGTTGATTTGATAGGTTCCGACATCGAATATAGAAGTTGAAAATTCTAAGTTTCATTAAGCTTGAATTGGAGCATGATTCGTGATTTTAGCATTGTTTGATGTGATTTGAGGTTTCAAATAAGTTTGTATGATATTTTAGGACTTGTTAGTGTTTTGGGTTGAGGTCCCGAGGGCCTCGGGTGAGTTTCGGATGGTTAACGGATCAAAAGTAGGACTTAGCTGCTGTAAAAGCTGCTGCAATTTTTCTGCTGGAAATGCTGTCAAAATCGGGTTGCCTGTCAAAATCGAGCTGCCTGACAAAAATCGAACCCCTGACAAAAATTGAGGTCCCTGACAAAAATCGAGGACCCTGACAAATTGAACCCCCTGACAAAATCGAGCTCCCGAGATCGAGCTCCCAAGAACGAGCTCCCAAGATCGAGCTCCCGAGATCGAGCTCCTAAGAACGAACTGGACAGATCGAGCTCCCAAGATCGAACTGGGCAGATCTGTAAGTTATAAAAACAGAGGCATTCAACCCATTTGCCATTTTTGACAAACTTGAGCTTGAACAGAGGCGACTTTTGACAGATTTTCAAGGAAAGACATTTGGGGTAAGTGATTCTAACTCAGATTTAATTAATATACACGAATATATCATTGTTTTCACAATTTAATTAGTGTTTTGAGATTTAAATTTGGAAAAGTTTAGAAATCTCATACAAACGAAATTTTGAGATTTCGGTATCGATTCAGAGTCGGATTTGAGTGAAAGTGGTATGGTTGGACTCGTAATTGAATGAGTTGTCGGATTTCATAACTTTCGCCGGATTCCGAGATGTGGGCCCCGCGGGCAAATTTTTAATTAATTTCGGATCTTTTCTTTAAAATGTAGTATTTTCTTATAGAATTGATTCCTAAAATATTTAGTGATTGTATCGAATTATTTTAGCTAGATTCGAGCCAGACGGAGTTGGATAACAGTGGAAAAGGCCTTATAGTGGATTAAATTGGAGCAAGATGAGGTAAGTCTCTTGTCTAATCTTGTGAGGGGGAAATTACCTCATAGGTGATTAAGATTAAATAATTGTTGCTAATTGTGGGGGCTACGTACGCACGAGGTGACGAGAGTCCATGCGTAGCTACTATTAATGCTAAAGTCCGGGTAGTTTAGGACTCAAAGCATGTATTACTTGTGTAAATTGTATTCTTTGATTAATTAATATTAATTGATATATATGAATATATTGTGAATTGTTTGATAAAGATATTAAAGGAGTGAAATCTCATAGGCTTGATTTTCTATTTAAATCAATTAATTGTCAAAAGAAATTGTTCTCCTCCCAAATTTATCTTATAATAAACATACTGTCCTTCCAGAGGCACATAAGAAAATGTCCTCCTTTCTTGTGGAGCGGGCCGAACGCCTCGGCAGGATAGATGCATCTATGGATCGCGCCGCACGTCCCTCGGCAGTGTACACGACACTCTGGATCGGGTCGTACGTCCGCGGCAGAAATCGTGCTTAATAATAATAATTACACGATACTTTAATAATTTATTTCAGCTTGTGAAGCTAATTAATAAATTGGAAAATCCTTGGAATTTAATGAATTATTATTCTGGCTTGTTTAGGAATTAATTGTTACTCTTGTAAATGAGATTTAATTGATAAATTGGAATTTATTTGAAATGAAGGAATTTAATTAATATATTGAGAATTGTTACATTTGAAGGAATTTGATTATTTCCGTTGATTAAATAAATTATTGTAAATTCTGTAAATCATGCTGATTTAAATATCCTAGTTTTATTTCAATTATTATTGACCTATAGTGAGTTTCAAAGTCGGCCATCTCGTCTCTACCACTTCGAGATTAGGCTTGATACTTACTGGGTACACGTTGTTTACGTACTCATACTACACTTGCTGCACTTTTTGTGCAGGATCTGAGACAGGTACTAGTGGAGGACCTATCATCACATACCCACGTCATCCCGAGGCATAGTGGTGAGCTGCCTTTCTGAGCCGTTCTGCAGCTACCAGTGTCTCTTCTTATATTTATATTCTGTCTATTTCATTTCAGACAGTATTTGGAGTTTTGTATAATCTACTAGATGCTCATGCACTTGTGACACCGGGTCTTGGCACACACATTGGTAGAAGTTAGTATTTTTATTATTTTCTTGGAATAAAAGTTTAACCAATGTACGTTTGACTTATTAGTTGGCTTGCCTAGCTGTAGTGTTGGGCGCCATCACGACCTATAGGTAAAATTGGGTCGTGACAAATCTGGTCTTAATAGTTGTTCATAATCAATTACAGAATCGTCAATTAACTTCATGTTAACAAAAATCTCGTTTCCAATCTTCACAATACTAATAACGAGATGTGAGGCATGAAGACCTCATAATTGTTTACCCGAATTAACGAGTCACATTTAATGCCACATGGGTGGGCACCTACCTCGTAGGTTACAACTCAATATTACAACACGAATTTGCCAAGTATGCACAGAGAATTTCATACAAATATTTTAAAATAAGCCTAGCAGGCATGACTCCCTATTAGTACTATAGTACAAATTTAATTTCACAAGGGAGGATTTAAACACAAGGATTTTTATCACAAGGATCTCGTCCTTATATAACTTCCACCGCAGCTCGTAGCCCGGTTTAAACATATCATTTTATATTAAAATGCGAGGATCTCGTTCTCAGTTTTGAATCACAAGTAATATGCACATCGTGCCAATCGAAAATTTCCATTTTCTCCTTTTAAATAATTTCGGTTACACAAAATCACAACACATAATGAACCCCACACCGGTAGGGCATATAATTTACAATTTGTAATTAATTATCCGGGAATTACATCAAAACTTTTTGATATGAGTAATAGAAAGCCACCTTTAGCCTCACAGCTCTTATTAGTGACCAATATGGAATGATAGGTGTAGTTATCTCCATAGAATCTCCCAACATGAGTAAACACATAAGTAAATTATAGAATTACGAAGCTCACTCATAAATGGAGCACAATAGGAGGACTAGTCTCGATACTCAGAACCAAATCAAGTTAAGGAAATTATTCCTTTATATTAAATCGAGGTCGCGCATGTAACGACACCATCTGATGTATCGACCTCTGCCATACCATAAAACAATTGTATCAATGGCTGAGCCTCCACCTCTAGTACGCCTTCTACCCGCCTGTCCTCCACCCCTAACTGGTTGTGTGGGTGGTGTAGTAACTGCAACGGGGCACGTAGCCTGAGTGCTTTGATGAAATATGTCTCTCTCAAGTCTGGGACAATTTTCTCATGATGTGCCTAGTATCACCGCATTCATAACAACCTATTTGCGAGTTTGGCTGCTCATACCGAGTCTGTGCCAGATAACTGGAATAACCATTGTAGGACACTTATGTCAATGGTGCATTAAAAGAACTTACTGGAGCACCTCGATTAATTCGATGTGCGAACTGGGCTAGCCGACTGCCCGAGCCCCCGCCATAATGATTTATACTCGCAGAGTAGAATCCATTGAATCCCCCAGAACGTCGAGACGTCTTGGTCTCCTTAGTTTCCTTTTTCCTCACCCCGAACACGTTCTAATAGCTTGGCAATTTCTACCACTAGTGAAAATTAATTTTCAGCCTGTAGCTCCCGATTCATACAAAATTTTACGATCATAATTGAGTCCTTTAATGATTATGTGGACTCACTCTCTGGCTGTAGGAAGCAAAGTAGGAATATGACGGGCTAACTTATTGAACCTGATGGCATATTATGACACAGTCATGGTGACCTAGCGCAATCGTTCAAACCCTATGCGCCATGCATTACGGAGAGTCCCGGAAACAAACTCTTTCAAAAGTATTCCTGAGAACCGAGCCAAGTGGGCGGTGTTGTATTGGCTGGTCTGCCCTCTTCATAGGCTTGCAACAGACACCTGTGGAGAATTATCTCTCCCAAGGCCAATTTCTTCTTTTGTTATGCTAACTCAACACTGTTGAGCTGACCCATTTCTTAACATACTCTTCGATTCTTCTTTGGGCTAAACTTTACCCTTATTTATATACAATGATCACAAAAGTAGAGCTCCATATAGACAATTCTTAGTCCAGAATCTCGTCAACCACTGTACTTCCTCCGAATCACCCCAAAATCCGCAATCGTGATGTCCACGCTGAGTATGCCTTCTGTAAATTTAATATTGTTTCTCTAACTCCTTCAGTACTGAAGTATAAGATTATTTCGGAGGCAGACATACCGCAAGTCCCAACCTTGTTCTCTAAGAGATCTCGGGCCTTAAACACATGTAAATTTTGGGAGAACCTTTCAGTACCACATATATACATTTCAGGCCAAAATTGATATAACACATGACTCGCAATCCACTCATTGATAGTGGACTCTCCCACTCGGCGCGAAGTCATAGTTCACCTCGTCCGATGGTCCACAATATTAACCTTCACAACTCGCATAAATCAAACAGATGCCAAGGTACGTTGCATCCCCCACATTATTCACTGGGTGATCTCCTTATACGTCCGCATCTTCAGTCGGAATCACACATTGAGGCAATATTTGAGCATCTCTGGCTCCCTCGTTGTTCATCTGCGACATCACGAACCGTCGACGCACAACTGATACCGAGAGCGCAATGTCACACACGAGTAGATACAAAGGAATGTGAGATATAGGTTTCAAGCAAGATCAATGTCGCACGATAAGGAATGAAAGAGGTGATATTGTTCCTAAATTTCATAGCCTCTGAGAGATAAGTACAGACGTCTCCGTACCGATCCTTCAGACTCTACTAAGTTTGCTCGTGACTCGTGAGACCTATGTAACCTAGTGCTCTGATACCAACTGTCACGACCCAAAATTCCCACCTTCGGACCGTGATGGCACCTAACATTTCACTTGCTAGGCAAGCCAACGTTTGAATAACATTATCCACTTTTAAAAATATTTTAAATTTATTAACAACAAGGAAGCGAATGCGAAAGTAATTTTGAAATAATCCATAATAGCAACGGTGTCTAAATACCATCCCAGAATTGGTGTCACAAGTGCACGAGCTTCTAGAATAAATACAAATAAAGGTCTGAATAAAATAAAGTTATCTGGAAATAAACACACAGCTAAAGTACAATAGACGGGGACTTCAGAACTGCGGACGCCATGCAGTTATACCTCAAGTCTACTCTGGTAGCTGAAAACCGAGCAAGTCTATGGTACACCGCTGGGACCAACTCTAAAATCTGCACAAGAAGTGCAGAGAGTAGTATCAGTACAACCGACCCCATATACTGGTAAGTGCTGAGCCTAACCTCAACGAAGTAGTGACGAGGCTAAGGCGGTTCACTTACATTAACCTGTACGCAATATTGATAATAACAACAAATAATATAAATAAATCAGGTAACTCATTTATAATAATTAAAACCAAACCAGCAGTCATAATCCATTATTATTTTAACCAATTCTGTTGCAACGTGCAACCCGCTCTCACAATATATTCACATTCAATTCTATTGCAGTGTGTAACCCGCTCTCACAATATATTCACATTCAATTCTGTTGTTATATATTTATTTCAATCAAGTATATATATATAGACTTTTAAATTAGTCTGTTGCGGCGTGCAATCCGATCCCCCAATATTGACTTTTAATAAGTCTGTTGTGGCGTGCAACCCGATCCTCCAATATTAACCTTTTAACAAGTTTGTTGCGGCGTGCAACCCGATCCTCCAATATTAAGTTTTTACCAAGTCTGTTGCGGCGTGCAACCCGCTCTCACAATATATTCACATTCAATTCTGTTGCAGCGTGCAAACCGCGCTCACAATATATTCATTTTTAATCAAGTCTATCATATATTTATTTCAATCAGGTATATATATAGACTTTTAAATAAATCTGTTGCAGCGTGTAATCGGATCCCCCAATATTGACTTTTAATAAGTCTGTTGCGGCGGGCAACCCGATCCTCCAATATTAACTTTTTAAAAAGTCTGTTGCGGCGTGCAGCCCGTGCAACCTGATCCTCTAATATTAACTTCTTAACAAGTCTGTTATGGCGTGCAACCCGATCCTCCAATATTAACTTTTTAACAAGTCTGTTGCGGCGTGCAACCCGATCCTCAAATATTAACTTTTTAACAAGTCTGTTGCGGCGTGCAACCCGATCCTCCAATATTTCCATTTCAATCAATTCTTATAGAAGAAATTCCCCAATAAATGCAACAATTAATATAAAACCATAAGACAACAAGCATACAACAATTATAATTTAATTATGAAACAAACAATGACAATTAATAATTTATTATAGAAATCAGGGAGAAAATAGGCAATTTAATATTTGATATGTTAAATGTCACATAATAATTAAAACACATAATTCAAATAGCATGTAACAATTAATGCAGGAATTCAAGAATTAATATTTTTGACAAGGAATAAGAGAGAAACAATTATTATAGTAATTAATTTATGATAAAAAAACAATTTATGATTTTTCAAGTAAGCAGGCAAACAATTAATTTGACGACGTATAGAGACTCGTCACCTCGCCTATACGTCGTTTACATGCAATTCACATAACAAACAATTTAAGGGTTCTAATCCCTCAAGTCAAGTTTAACCCCGACACTTACCTCGCTTTGTAAATTTCAAATCAATTATTCAACCACAACTTTTCCTTTTACATTTGCCTCCGAAAGCTTCAAATCTATTCACAAACAATTGAATATATTCAATACTAATCATAAGAATTAATTCCATATGAATTTACAAATTTTCCGGATAAAAATCCAAAATTCATTAAAATATTTGGAAGTGGGACCCACGTCTCAAATCCCGGAAACACTCGCAAAATCCGAACACCCGTTCCGATACGAGTTCAACCGTACCAAATTTGTCCAATTCTGATATCAAATGGATCTTCAAATCTTAAGTTTTTATTTTTGGAAGATTTTATAAAAATCTGATTCTTCTTCCATAAATTCACGGATTCAAGATATAAATGAGTATGAAATCATGAAATCTAACTAATATAGTATAAGGAACACTTATCCCAATATTTTTCTGTGAAAATCGCTCAAAAATCGCCTTACCCGAGCTCAAAAATGGGAAAGAATTGAAAATGGGTCGAAACCCCATTTTCAGAACTTAAGTTCTATTTTTGGGATTTTTACCCTTCGCGAACGCGGTCAGTGCCTCGCATTCGCGAAGCACATTTTTGTGCTGCCAAAACTTTGCTCTTCGCGAACGCGAAGGCAATGTTGCGAACGCGAAGCTTTAACGCTTGGTGCCCGGCCAGGCCTCGCCTTCTACGCGAACGCGAATGCTTCCACGCGTTCGCGATGAACATTGCCCTCTTCCCTTCGCGAACGCGAAGAGTAAATTTCACCTGCCTCCAGTTTCTTTTTCGCGAACGCGAGCCACCTCTCGCGAACGCGAAGAAGGATACCAGAAGCAGATTTCTGTAGTTTTTTTCAAGTCCAAAAATGGTCCGTTAACCACCCGAAATCAACCCTAGCCCTCGGGGCTCCAAACCAAACATGCACCCAAGTCCTAAAACATCATACGAACTTGCTTGCGCGATCGAATCGCCAAAATAACACCTAGAACTATGAATCGGATACCAAATCAAAGGAAGTTTTCAAGAAAACTTTAAACTTATATTTTTACAACCGGACGTCCGAATCGCGTTAAATCAACTCTGATTCTCACCAAATTCGGCAGACACGTCATAAATATTATATTGGACCTATACCAGGCTCCGAAACCAACATATGGACCCGAGGTCAATAAATCCAACATCAATAATTTCTTAGAAATCATTAAGATTTCAAGCTTTTAATTTTTTTATCAAAATTCTATAACTCGGGCTAGGGACCTCGGAATTCGATTCCGGGCATACGCCTCAAGTCCCAAATCATGATACGGACCTACCAAAATTTTCAAAACACTGATCCGGGTCCGTTTGCTCAAAATATTGACCAAAGTCAACTTAGTTGAGTTTTAAAGCTCTATTTCCCATTTTAATCCATTTTTCACATAAAAACTTTCCGGAAAATTGTACGGACTGCGCACGCAAGTCGAGGAATGATAAATGATACTTTTCGAGGTTATTAGAACATATAATTACTTATTAAATTTAAAGATGACATTTTGGGTTATCACAAGTTTCTTTAGTCATACTTTGAGGGCTATAAATAGATGATTCGACCTATTGTTGAAGATCAATAAAAAGTTTAAGCATTGTTGTGTTATTATTTACTTGCTTAAAAAAACAACAACAATAATTCCTGCCACTATTCTTGAGTGTCTTGAATCTCAACTCCAGGTGAATTAAGCTTCCATTGTAACCTTCTAGATTCTTAAAATGAAGAGGATTTTAATTGAATGTCCTCTATATATAATGCTTTCTGTTTGCAGAAATTAAGAGGTTACACTATTACACGCCCATTTTGTCGTATGTATAAGGATTTAACTTATATATACCGATACAAAATCCGGTAGAACTATACATTATTAGTATATTTTAACCTAGGAGAGTAGGTTGTCTGCCTTATTTTTAACGGCAAATGGCCAAATAGATCCTAATACTTTCGAAAATGGTCTAAGAATACCCCTCGTTATACTATTGGGTTATATATACCCCTGCAGTCATACTTTAGGTTCAAATATACCCCTCATTTAAACGGAGGAACACGTGTCATAGTCCTGTTGGTCAATTCTAAATATCCCCTAATCAATTAAAAAGACACATTACCCATACACGAAAAATAATTATTTTTTTTTGTAAAAACTAGAAAAAAACTGAAATTATTTTTACTAAAAACTGTAAAAAAACAAAAATATTTTTTTTTCCAGTTTTTACAAAAAAACTGCTTTAGAAAAAACTGAAAAATATTTTCTAAAACAATATTTTTGTAAAAACTGAAAAGAACAAAGCTGAAAATTAATTTTCTAAAGCAATTTTATTTGTAAAAACTGGAAAAAAAACTGATTTTGTTTTACTAAAAACTGAAAAAAACGAAATTATTTTTTCCAGTTTTTACAAAAACACTGCTTTAAAAAAAGCTGAAAAATATTTTCTAAAATAATATTTTTGTAAAAATTGAAAAAAAGCTAAAAGGCAATTTTCTAAAGTAATGTTTTTGTAAAAACTGAAAAAATAATTTTTTTTTCAGTTTTTGGTTAAAAATATTTCTGTTTTTTCCAGTTTTTAATTGCTTTAGAAAATTACTTTTAAGTTTGTTTTACAAAAATATTATTTTAGAAAATATTTTTCAGTTTTTTTAAAGCAGTTTTTTTTTTTTTTTGTAAAAACTGGAAATTTTTTTGTTTTTTCAGTTTTTTGTAAAATATTTTTTAGTTTTTTCCAGTTTTTACAAAAAATAAAAAATTATTTTTCGGATATGAGTAATGGGTCTTTTTAATTAATTAGGAGATATTTAAAATTGACTAACAGGACGATGACACGTGTCCCTCCGTTTAAATGAGGGGTATATTTGAACCCAAAGTATGACTGCAGGGGTATAGATAACCCAATAGTATAACGAATGGTGTTCTTAAACCATTTTCGAAAGTAAAGGGGTATATTTGGCCCTTTGCCGTATTTTTAAAGTTACCAATTTCATTTACTCCCTTCGTTTCAAAAAGATTATCTTAGTTTGACTTTGTACAAACTATAATAAAGAAGGGAAGACTTTTGAGATATATGGTCTTAAATAAGCCATAGTATTTGTGTGGCTGTAAAATTTTTCTTCTGTTCTGAAACCTGACATAGCATGTGAGTAGCTATAAATGCTTCTTATTAAGAAAATATTAAAAGGTGTCAATCATTTTTAAACTAACTAATTAGAAAATAATATCAATGTTTTTGAAACACAGGGAATATTATGGATGGCTAACTAACGGTGAAGCCTGATATTTTTAAGAAAGGGATTTTAAAAAGTGCTAAGAGTATCAGACTTAGGATTTGTACATGAAATCTAAAGCAAATTTTGAATCCCCTTTGATACTACAATAGAATCTTCTCTTCTACCAAGATTCAAAAGAATCCAAAATTCATTTATCAAAAAATCGTTTTTGTCCAATTTGTATAGTACAGCTTTTCGGCGAAGCAAGTTTTATTGAACCCCATTCCCTTCCTTTAGTTCCGTTGTAGTTATTTTTTAAGTGACTTAATAGCGTAAAAATTTTTTTTACGTCGTCTTGGTTTAGAATTTAAGTAGTATGTGCCCTGGATAACCGCGTTCATGTACATGCTTAGCACTCAGTCAAAATCATGTCACTTAGTGTGTGTTTGGTATGACGAAAAATATTTTTCCATTTTTCACTGTTTGGTTGCACAAAATAATTTGAAAAATATTTTTCTAGATATCACATTTTTCTGAAATTAGAGTAAAATTAAAAAAAGTTATGAAAATATTTTTCAAAAACTCCACCTACCCTCACATCTAACCCCAACCCCCTCCAACTTCAATTTTCTGTTTATTTTTTCGTTTTTCTACGGCACCCACACACCCCAATCCCCCCCCCCCCACACACAAAAAAATATTATTATTTTTTTTTGTATTTTTAATTTTTTGTTTTTCGTGTTTTTAAACCACCCCCACCTCCCCCACCCCCCCACCCCTCCAAATTTTTTTATTTTTTTTTATATTTTTAGTTCTAGCCTTTTTATTTTTCAGTTTACAGGTTCGAAATTTTACGTGTTCCAAAGTTATGAGTTCGGAGGTTTATGTGTTTGGAAGTTTGCGGGTTTAGCAATTATAGAGTTTACGGGTTCGAAAGTTTAGCGGTTAAGAAGTTTATGAAATTTGTGGGTTCAGAAGGTTGTTGATTCGAAAGTTTATGGCTTCATGTTTATCGTATCTAAATTATAATTTATGAATACTCTTGAGAAGTTTATTTTCCTTAATTTGCGTACCAAACACCGAAAAATGAGTAAGATTACTACTTGTTTTCTAAGAAAATAGTTTCCGTTATACCAAACACACCCTTAATGGCGAACTTTTGGCTCAAATGTGCTTTCTTTATTTTTTTGTCAATTTTCGGAACTCGACATATATTTTTCAAAAATAACGTAAAATAATTGGAGTTAGGATTGCTTCCTTAGATAAATTTGAAATATTGTTGTAACGACCCAACCAGTCGTTTTGACTGTTAGAACCCCGCTCCCCTAAATAAGTGTCACGACCCAAAATCCATTAAAGATTGTGATGGCGCCTAACACCGTTGTCAGGCAAGCCAGCCTTGACTAATTAATTTAATTACCCATTTTAGTATTTTTGAAATCAAAATTTCCTCAATTAAATAGTAAAGATAGAACTCATAGAGTAAGTGATAAATAACTTAGCAACTAAATTACTAAACAATCCATAATCACTCCCAAAACTCAGTATCACAAGTGCATGAGCATTTACTAGGAATATAAAATAAAATACAGCAACTGTCCGGAATACAAATTAGACAGGAAAAATATAAATAACTCTAAAGGAGACTCTACTGGCTGCGGATCGTAATATAGAATGCAATTCACCTAAGTCTCCGCATTAACCGCACCTCTGCGCCCACAAGCCCGCTGGACATATATATACCTACACAAAAAATGTGCAGCAAGTGTAACATGAGTACGTAAACAACGTGTACCCAGTAAGTATCAAGCCTAATCTCGAAGAAGTAGTGACGAGAGGTCGAATTTAACACTCACTAAGGGTCAATAATATAAAAATAGAAATATTAAATCAACATGATTTATAGGATTAACAATAATTTCCTTAACAAGAAGAGATAATTAATTTTTTCAATTCCAATACTTTCTAATTTATCAATTAGCTTCACAAGCTGCAATATAATATCAAAGTATCGTGTAATTATTATTATTAGGAACGCTTTTTGTCGAGGTCGTACAACCCGATCCAGAGTGTCGTGTACACTGCTGAGGGACGTGAGGCGTGATCTATAGATGCATCTATACTGCCGAGGCGTTTGGCCCGCTCCACAAGAAAGGATGACATTTTCTTATGTACCCCGGAATGAGAATATATTTATTTTTATTAAGATTTACGCACCATGATGTACAGTTTATAGCAACAGTTAAATAATTTGAGCAAAAATTCAAGTATGTAAAATTTCAGTCTCTTATTATTTCCTCTAACAATTTACAACAAAAATTCCAATATTCAATTAACTGAAAGATGCAATTATCACAAGTAATTCATGATTTGAGTCCTAAACTACCCGAACTTAGCAATATTAGTAGCTACGCACGGACTCTCGTCACCTCGTGCGTACGTAGCCCCCATAATTAGCAACAATTATTAATTTAAATCACCTAGGGGTAAATTCCCTCTTACAAGGTTAAACAAGTGACTTACCTCGCTCCGAAGTTCCATAGCCGGCTCCCAAGCCTTTCACATAACTCGACCGACGCCCAACGCTCCAAAACTCGCTTTCGCTTTATTAACATTTACAAGCTTTTAATCCTCCTCCGACATCGTAACATTGATTAAAATGCTCATACGCCACCAACAATTTGATATCTACAATTACAATCCTAATTACAATCAAAATATGACTCAAAAATATTTATCAATATCCATTTATGGCTCACAAGTTGGCTACAAGCCTCTAGCTCAAATCGTCTAATTGGTTCACTTACTAGCACATTCAACTCCATTCTTATCATTTAATACCCATTTGAAGTCATCAATGATAGTACATTAATTCTCCAACACCGCCAAATTACTATTCTTCGTCTTCCTTAACCAACATTTCCAAAACATTCAATTTGGTGATTACTTAGTTGAACACTTCCAGCTAAGCTAGAAAATGATTTCATAGGTTCATTGCATCATTTAATATCGTTTCTAAGAACACTATTTATCTTTCCCTCATTTTCTCAAGAACATTATTCATGCCATGAACTAGGGTTTATGAAATCAATTATCAAACCATAACAACTTGAAATAAATATTAGAATTACTCTCACCGACTCATAAGAAATAATCTTGAAGCATTAGTATTACCTTCTTGAAGTTTTTCCTTAAAATTCCAATGTTTGGGAAATTTGCTGTTCTTGAACAACTTGAGAGATTTCTAGGGATTTCAAAGATTGAAGGATGTTAATACTAGTGTTAATAGGATGTTATTAACTTAAAATATCCAAAATAACTCACCTTGTATTCTTAAGTAGTCCCCAAGGTTGAATCCACCATGAAAGAACCAATCCCTAGCTCAAGAAAATCCCCAAAAATGGCTGCTGCCCGTGACTGCCTTATATAGGCACAGGTGCTTCAGCGAGTTGTACCTTGCACTGTGTAGGTAGTACCTCGTATTACTTTTACTAAAACGTCCATAACTCCTTGTAGAAATATCCAAATAACTAACGGTTTAAATCGTTAAAAACTAGACTCAAAGATCTTTCATTTGATAAGTTGTCCACTATATAACTCCTATATATATATATATATATATATATATATATATATATATATATATATATATATATATATATATAGGCATGCTCGTCCAAAGTTTGGTTTTGTGTGTACTCGTTTGGAACTTTAGTCTATCATGTAATTTCCAACTTGACTTATGGCTCTCCTTAGACCCCACATCACTTATAATATGACTCGTACACTTATTAACATACAAACGTGCTGGAACATTCAAATCCCGATTCTGAGGTCGTTTACTCAAAAATTCCAACCTTAGTCAATTCTTCCAACTTAAAGCTTTCGAAATGAGAATTTTCTTTCCAAATCAACTCCGAACTTTATGAAATTAAATTCCGACCACGTGTACAAGTCATAATACCTGAAGTGAAGCTGCTCAGGGTCTCAAACCGCCGAACGACGCGCTAGAGCTCAAAACGACCGGTCGGGTCGTTACATTCTCTCCCACTTAAACATACGTTCGTCCTCGAATGTGCTAAGAACTGCTCTGGAGTTGTCTGAAATCATTGTTTAACAGATCGTGTACCTACCCGTGCTACCAAAATTAGTTGAGCTCACTAGCTCGAGCCAGTCTAAAGATTGTTTTTTTTTGTCAAATAAGCCTTAG
The DNA here is from genome assembly GCF_000715075.1 of Nicotiana tabacum. NCBI lineage: Eukaryota > Viridiplantae > Streptophyta > Magnoliopsida > Solanales > Solanaceae > Nicotiana > Nicotiana tabacum. The sequence continues at coordinate 47,665 of NW_027438317.1, forward strand.
AGCCCAATTCCAACATCCGAAATTCTCCGCCATGCCTGTTCCCATCATCCGAACACCGTATCAATCACTACACGATGCACCAATACATGGTTGCATACCTTTGCTAAATCCACACTATGTACCGCATAATTCACATAACCATAATAACATCCTCTGATAGCAATAGCCGAAATTCCACAAATCCGATGCCCACAACTTACCTCATGACACATATAAGTCATGCTCCAACTCTTGAAATGCTGCCACGATGGAAGAGATGTGTAGAAATTCATAACCAACTGTCGAATTAACAAATCATGGAGTCTCTCCTCCATACAAGGACCATCACCTCGTTCTGAACTGAATAGCGATATTTGTTCTTTAATATACCTTATATAAATCTGATTGCACTTATTTCTAGTCCAGTAGTCCCGTCTCACCCAGTATAAGCTACACATGCAATAAGCCACTTCAAACACTGACCAAGATCTCGTATGACACCAACAATGCGCTAACTGGCTACAAACTCGAATATGATACAAAAGGAAAAATGAACTCTAGAAAGAGCTACTCAACTCGCGTAACTAATTTAACAACTGAAAATATGTCATGCATCTTTCTCAGAAAATGCGGACAAAACACATAGGAATAGATATAGGGAACTGTGCTCAACATCATGCTATTTTGGCATGCAACCAATTCACATATGATACCCGTGGCAGCGTGCCACCCGATCCAACCATATTACCCGTGGCGGCGTGCCGCCCGATTCACACTTAATAATCTAAGTAAAACACACCTCGAACCATAACGCTTATACTCACGAATGCCTGAATATCAATCATAACCACGCCAAGTGCATAATACGAATCCTGGGGGGACGGGTAGCGTTATACGCTATAAAACTCACACACAACTAAGGTGCTATATATGATCTGCATCTCGAGAGCCACCCTGCTTACATAATACCACCGTTGTGCGGGACCTCAGCACATTGTACAAATAATCAAGCCACCCCACAGCCCACACGGCACTATAAAGTACCACATGAAATTGTTGGCAACGAAATTAACATCCCACGTGCGAATATTCTTCCATAATGAATGTTATGCTACATGAACACACCCAGGCTGGTGTAGAGTACACATCCACATTTGGAGCCATCAACAGACCTCAAACCGATTTTTTTTATCATATCACGCTTGGGTAAATAATCTCTCCAGGATCCACAATGACCCCTTTTTTCTATGACACGCAAGAACAACTATCGAATTCGAAACAAACTTTCACAATTCTCAACCAACTGAATAGAGCGCCCTTCAGGCATAATTTCTCAAATTAGCGATAGTACCACAATCTCCATGCTTGGTCTCAATCCCTGATCAATTAAGTGACTATAGGTCATACTCATACATTGTTCCCGTAGAATACGCTCCCACGACCTTCCGCACCAGATAAAGAGTCTGCACATCCATACCACTGGCCACACAAATGCTGTAGAGCAAAATCGGAAATCCACAAATCAATACATAAAGCCTCTCACACAGGATACCAATCTCAGGTGACGCTAAAAACAATACCAGCTTACTCTAAACATTTGAATCCTTCCCTGTTCGTCCGAGCTCGTGACATCCCTGCCAATACCGAACTGCAACCTCGATCCTCAACTTCCAATTTCCATATCACTTACCGCACTTATCATGCCGCTACGCGATAAATACGCGTATTCACCATAACCCTTGAATTACTAGTAGAATTAAACACTTAACTGACTAGAACCTTCCACTTAGCATCATTTCAGAAGGGCCAATGCAACACGTAACCGAATTTCCCCAAATAGTAGAAAAAGACACAACCTCAAACCGTGATCTCAACCGTCATAAGTCTTCCGGACTCCATTTATACAACAAAGCTATTTGAATCAACTACCTCCAAATAAATCAAATTACTGCGGCCACCAAGCCTTGCACGTACCGCTACAACCACCTGTATAACTTAACAAGCTAAAGGAACTGATCATCGCCACCATCATGCCAATTCAACCATTGCTAACCGATCCATCTTCTTCTAATTTACTCTGGACTTGCCCTAGGAATAATAATAGCTCCATTCAAAACATCATGGACCCAAATCCGCACTCATCCTGAGTGACCTCATTTCATGAGACCACGTTGTCTCCAAAACCCACAAACCATCTCATACCCTCCTTATGCGCATATTCGCATCTTCAACTGGTACACCTATTCTGGAAAATCTCTCTATGAATCTGAAGTTATTTTCTTCCATTCCTCCAATGCTATACTGCAACCCGAAGATAACGTAGAACACTCCAAGCCACTTTCATAATCTGCTGCAAAAGCTTGATACTTAACCATACTACAGGCTCGAAATCCTTAGGCACCGCACTTTAACTTTTGAATCCACTAGGACCGTTGTTGAAAGTAACCCATTCTGACCTGGTCCCGAATATAATCAATTCCAAGGCTCTGCTAGCAATTGAACACTCTCTCAAAGAAACACTCGGCCGAATCACCTTCCTTGTACATCACATCAACACGAAGCATAGACTCTGAGTCTTCCCAAAGCCTGAACATGAATCAATAAGGCCAAATATGGCACACATTCCCCAAATCCTTTGCTCAAATTACCACTAATATTTTCTTTCCTTAGTTGTAATGACTGACCAATACACCGATAACCAGAAACCTCATAAATAGACAACCGTACAATCCAATTGTAGACGGTGGGGCTCTTCCACTTAGCTTGAAGCTACAATTACATAACTCTGGAACCCACTAAGACTCATTATGCCCCATTGACACAATCTCGCATAATCGACCCACCAATTTCCTCGAAATCCTTATGTTAAACCTTTCATGAACATTCTGAATCACTAGCCACATTCACATACTTGACCTCTTACTGGATAGTCAGTAAAATTCTTCGTAGAAGCTCCATCAACACCCCGCAAACCACTAATATGCTTATTGGAGATATCATACCTATGGAAATTCCATGCCGACATCCTCCAACAATGCTGCACCGAGTTCTATTACCACGAAACTAATAAACCATCCTGAGCTCGTGCTCGTTAACCAGCTGTACAAGTCCGTTCACTCCCCGTTGACATTAACTAATGGTGCGATAATACATTCCAATCCAAAGTCATGTTGTATCTTGCCTCCTATTAAGCAACTCCCTCCTGTCGCACCCAATCTTCCTCAATATAGTAGCCAATATTACAAATAAAGCCCGTAAACCTAGTCACTGTCCACAATGAATACCAAATTACTCCAAACTTTCCCCAAGGCGTGTAGCTATCCTACCACAAAACCTATATGTTACTCTGCCGCTCAACCACTTTGGTCAAACCCTCTCCTTTAAGCAACTACTTGACTTCTGTTTCTCACACTTGGCCTTCTAGGAACTTAACCACCACAAGACACCTCCCACATGTCCTTCCTCATCCTCCGCTGCCCAGTCGTTGCCTTAACTCAAAATCCGTCTCTGTAGCACTTGAACCAATAGATCGCTACCAGCTTTAAACCTCTCCGAAGATCATCCTTCTTGAGCCATCAACACTAGGAACACCGATTCGATCCTGAACCACTGCACACCATGATTTCTGACAACTGCTTCCCCGACACCAATTCCTAACACCCCGCCGTAAAGGCGAGTTGAAGAAAACCATAACACCCGCGAACCTTAACGCATTTAACAAGGCGATGACACCACATCACAATTGAGAACTCTACCACGCTCAAAAATATCAAGCCTCATTACTCCATCAACCCCAAACCTGGACATTCATAGTACGATTACCTTTCCTTTACTCGGATTAAACGCTGAACCTCTACATCATGTACTGAGAAAAACCTTCTTTCAAGTCGTTCACTGCGTCGGCACATAAATGAGCACCCCGCCACTACATCAATTCCTCGAGATAATAACTCATGAACATCGTAGAAACCTATACATAGCCTCAAAACCATTCGAAATATAGCTACTGAGCTGGAATAACAAAACAACGTTCTCCAAGGCGACGACAATAGATCAATCAATTACGTAGGGAGAAACATCCTGCACCACATCTGTACTACTATTACAATTCCTCAATTCCCAATTTATAGCAAGCATTTCACGTCGCACAAGATTTAATAGGAAAGAAACAAAGGCATAAGTCTCAAAGGAATTTAATCGCACGATGAGGAATCAAGAAAGGAAGTGCTCCTAATAGTCATGTAGCCTCTCGAAGATAGGTACAGATGTCTCCGTACCGATCCGCAAGACTCTACTAGACTTGCTCATGACTCATGAGACCTAAGTGAACCTAGTGCTCTGATACCTTGTTGTCACGACCCAAAACCCATTAAAGGTCGTGATGGCGCCTAACACCGTTGTCAGACAAGACAACCTTGACTAATTAATTTAATTACCCATTTTAGTACTTTTGAAATCAAAATTTCCTCAATTAAATAGTAAATATAGAACTCATAAAGTAAGTGATAAATAATTTAGCAACTAAATTATTAAACAATCCATAACCACTCCCAAAAGTAGGTGTCACAAGTGCCTGAGCATTTGCTAGGAATATAAAATAAATTACAGTAACTGTCCGGAATACAAATTAGACAGGAAAAATATAAATAACTCTGAAGGAGACTTTACTGGCTGCAGATCGTAATATAGTATGCAACTCACCTAATTCTCTGCATTAACCACACCTCTGCGCCCACAAGGCCACTAGAAATATACGTACCTACACAAAAAATGTGCAGCAAGTGTAGCATGAGTTATTGCAGCAAGCTAATTGATAAATTAGAAATTATTGGAATTTAAGGAATTAATTATTTCTGTTTTTAAGGAAATTATTGTGGTTCGCCTAAAAAAATTCATGTTTAATTAAATATTTCTATTGTAATATTATTAACTCATAGTGAGTGTCAAAGTCGACCTCTCGTCACTACTTCTTCGAGATTAGGCTTGATAATTACTGGGTACACGTTTTTTGCGTACCCATGCTATACTTGCTGCACTTTTTATGTGCAGGACCTGAGATCGATGCTATAGTTGGACCTACCGGAGTGTATCCACGATACCCTGAGGCCTAGTGGTGAGCTGCCTTTCTGAGTTATCCTGCAGCAGCTTGTGCCTCTCCTTGTATTTTTATTCTGTCTATTTATTTCAGACAATATTTAGAAATTTTATATAATATACTAGTTGCTGATACACTTGTGACACCAGATCTTGGCACACACTAGAAGAACTTTTTAGATTTAATTATTTTCTTGGTTATTTTAATTTACCAGATCTTTTCATATTGTCTTAATTCTTGAAAGCAAGAAGAGTTTAATTACTCGGTTAATTTTTAAAGAATTGAATATGTGTTTAAATCACTAGTTGGCTTGCCTAGTTGTGGTGTTGGGCGCCATCACGACCTATAGGTGAAATTGGGTCATGATAACATGGTATCAGATCACTAGGTACACGTAGGTCTCACAAGTTATGTGCAGGCCTAATATAGTCTTGCGTATCGGTACGGAGACGTCTGTACTTATCTTTGAGAGGCTATAGGGTGTTAGGAAACTACCTTTCTTCATATTCCATCGTGCAATTTATGTACTAAATATCTTTCTCTTATTCTCTCACAGATGGTGAGAACGCGCTCTAATGAGGTTCCAGATCAGGGAAGAGCTACTCCCCCTGTTGTTAGAGGCCGAGGGAGGGCTCCAGCCCGTGGTAGGGGACGAGGACATCCCAAAGTTATCCCAGTTATACCACCAGTTGATCCAGTAGAGGATCCTATTATCGAGGAGCAGGGCAAGGTGCCCGTAGCAGAGCCAGCTACGGTGGAATTTACGTCTACACCGGGATTCCAGGAGGTCATGGGCCATATTCTGCGATTCATGGACACTATGACTCAGGCTGGTTTATTTTCGGTAGACCCAACCACATCTCAGGCGGGAGGGGGAGCATAGACTCCTACCGCATAGGCTCATGGGAGGAAATTGATGTGTATCAAACCCAGGGTGCACTACCCGTAGGTGGGGTCCAACCAGTGGTAGCAGCTACACCTGAGCCCAGACTAGTTGCAGCCACTGAGCCGCAGAAGCTATTGGACAGATAGACTAGGCTACATCCTCCTATTTTTGGGAGAGAGCAACATGAGGATCCCCATGACTTCATTGATCGGTGCAGGGACAGACTACACAACATGAGGATATTGGAGTCTCATGGGGTAGACTTTCCTACAATTCAGCTAAAGGGCAAGGCCCGTAGATGATGAAAATCTTATCTTCTTGGCAGACCAGCAGATTCTCCTCCCATGACTTGGGACAGATTCACCCGTATTTTCCTGGATAGGTATATTCCACCCTCCCAGAGGGAAGAGTTGCGGTTTCATTTCGAGCAACTCCAACAGGGCCAGATATCAGTGACCAATTATGAGGCGAGGTTCTCTGAGTTTTCTCTCCATGCACTTATGATATTCCCTACTGATGCAAAGAGAGTATGGAGGTTTGTTGCGGGTTTGCATACTACCATTCAGGCCACTATGGCCTGAGAGGTTGAGATGGGTACTTCTTATGAGTTGGTCGTGGAGATAACCCGGAGGATTGAGGGTGTGCGTCAGGGTAGCCGAGAGCAGGTTATGAGAGATAAATGGTTTAGATATTCTGGAGAGTTTAGAAGTGCTCCATCCAGGGGTAGAGGTCAGTTCGTGAGAGGGAAGTCTAGCAGGCCCCCATATCCAGCACCACCGCCTCCTCGGGGTACTCCAGTGCGACCTTATTTTAGTGCTATGCCAGAGAGCTCTTGTCGCCCACCAGTTATTTAGGGTTCTTCCAGTGGGTATTCAGGTCACCAGGACCAGACTTCTAGTCAGCAACCCATCGCACCGATAAGTTGTTACAAGTGCAGGGATTGCAGTCACATGCGGAGATTCTGCCCCAGGCTTCGGGGTAAGCTAGTGCAGCAGGGTCAGCAGCCTATGATTACCGCAAAATTTGCTCCACCAGCCATCCGACCACCCAGAGGTGGATGGCAGGTGGTTAGGGGCCATCCTAGAGATGGAGGCTAGCCAGGTGGCGCTCTAGCTCGGTTCTATGCTTTTTCGGCCAAACCAGACGTAGAGGCCTCAAATGCTGTGATCACATGTATTATTTCTGTTTGCGGCAAAGATGCCTCCGTATTATTTGATCCAGGGTCTACATATTCCTATGTGTCATCTCTATTTTCTCATTTCCTGGGTGTTTCTCATGAGTCCTTGGGTACTCCTGTTTTTGTGTCCACTCCTATGGGCGATTCTGTTATAATGAATCAGATCTACCAGTCCTATATTATTTTACATTCTGTGGTTATAAAACTAGAGAAGATCTTCTGCTGCTTGAGATGACCGACTTTGAAATCATCCTGGGCATGGACTGGTTATCTCCATACCATGCCATCCTAGATAGCCATGCCAAGATTGTTACCTTGGCTATTCCAGCATTGCCTATGTTGGAGTGGAAGGGTTCGTCTGTTAGTGCATCTAATCGGTTATTTCTTTTCTGAAGGCTCGATACATGGTCGAGAAGGGTTTCTTGGCTTATCCATCCTATGTTCGGGATACTACTGCAGAGACGCCGATGATTGATTTAGTGCTTGTAGTCTGGGAGTTCTCCGATGTATTTCCTTCAGATCTTCCAGGCATGGAACCAGATCGTGATATTGATTTATGTATTGACTGGGCTCCAGATACCCAGCCTATATCTATCATACCATGTCGTATGGCACTGAAAGAATTGAAGGAGTTGAAAGAACAACTTGAGGAGTTACTAGCCAAAGGGTTCATCAGACCGAGTGTATCGCCTTTGGGTGAACCGGTATTATTTATGAAGAAGAAGGATGGAACGATGCGAATATATATTAATTATCGCCAATTGAACAAAGTCACTAATAAGAACAAGTACCCATTGCCACGTATTGATGATCTATTTGACCAGTCACAGGGTGCTAGGGTGTTCTCTAAGATTGACTTGAGGTCGGCGTACCATCAGTTGAAGATTCGGGATTCGGATGATCCGAATACTGCTTTCCAGACCATATATGGTCATTATGAGTTTCTGGTGATGCCCTTCGGTTTGACTAATGCCCCGACGGCATTTATGGATCTGATGAACAGGGTATTCAGGCCATACATTAATTCTCTTATCATTGTCTTCATTGATGACATTTTGATCTACTCACGCAGTAAGGAGGAGCACGAGCAACATATGAGAGTGGTGCTTCAGATGTTGTGGTCTCTAAAGCTATATGCTAAGTTCTCTAAATGTGAGTTTTGGCTAGATTCTGTATCATTTTTGGGGAATATTATATCGGGCGAGGGTATTAAAGTTGATCCCAAAAAGATCGAGGCAGTTCAGAATTGCATCGTCCCACTTCGCCTACTAAGATCAGGAGTTTCTTGTGGTTACCAGGTTATTATCGTCGGTTCGTGGAGGGCTTTTCATCTATTGCAGCACCTTTGACCAAATTAACCCAGAAGGGTGCTCTGTTCCGATGGTCCGATGATTGTGATGTGAGCTTTGAGAAGCTCAAGATAGCATTGACTACATCACCGGTGTTAGTGTTTCCTTCCGGTTCGGGAATGTATACAGTGTATTATGATGCTTCACACGTTGGGTTTGGTTGTGTATTAATGCAGGAGGGGCGAGTTATTGCATATGTTTCACGTCAGTTGAAACCCCACGAGAAGAATTACCCAGTACATGATTTGGAGTTAGCTGCGATTATTCACGCTCTTAATATTTGGAGGCACTATCTTTATGGGGTATCTTGTGAGGTTTACACTGATCATCGTAGTTTGTAGCATTTATTCAAGCAAAGGAATCTAAATTTGAGGCAACGCAGATGGCTGGAGTTGCTAAAAGATTATGATATCACTATCCTGTATCATCCAGGTAAAGCAAATGTAGTTGGAGACGCCTTAAGTAGAAAGGCAGAGAGAATGGGTAGTTTGGCTTTTATTGAAGCAGAAGAAAAGCCATTAGCTTTGGACATTCAGTCATTGGATATTTCAGAGCCCAGTCGAGTTCTTGCGTGTGTTGTAACCCAGTCTTCACTATTTGAGCAGATCAATGCTCGCAAGTATGATGATCCACACTTATTGGTTCTTCGAGAAACGATACTATGAGGTGGTACCAAGGAGGTTACTATAGGCGGAGATGGTGTTCTGCGACTCCGGGATCGCGTATGTGTTCCTAATGAGGATGGACTGAGGGAGAAGATCCTAGAGGAGGCACACAGTTCTCGGTATTCTATTCATCCAAGTGCTACGAAGATGTATCATGACCTGAGGCAACATTATTGGTGGCGGCAAATGAAAACGGACATAGTTGAGTATGTAGCTAGGTGTCTAAATTTCCAGCAAGTTAAATATGAGCACCAGAGGCCAAGTGGCCTACTTCAGCAGATGACTATACCGGAGTGGGAATGGGAACACATTACTATGGACTTTGTAGTTGGGTTTCCGCGGACCTTGCAGAAGTTTGATGCAGTTTGGGTCATTGTCGACAGGTTGACCAAGTCGGCACATTTTATTCCGGTTGTGACTACGTATACTTCAGAGAGGCTGGCCCAGATTTATATTCAGGAGATAGTTCGGTTGCACGGTGTGCCAATTTCCATCATATCAGATAGAGGCCCTCAGTTTACTTCATATTTCTGGAGAGCAGTATAGAGTGAATTGGGGACCCGTGTGGAGCTCAGCACAACCTTTCATCAGCAGACCGACGGGCAGTCGGAGCGGACAGTTCAGATTTTGGAGAATATGCTCAGGGCATGTGTTATTGACTTTGGAGGTCAGTGGGATCGTTTCTTTCCTTTGGCCGAGTTTTCTTATAATAACAGTTACCAATCTAGCATCGAGATGGCTCCATTTGAAATCGGAACACTTAGTTCTTTAGTTTGGCTTTAAAAGACCAAGTTTGACTTCGGTCAACATTTTTAGAAAACGACCCCAGAATTGGGATTTGACGGTTCTAATAGGTTTGTATGGCGATTTTGGACTTGGGCGCATGGTCGAATCGGGTTTTGGACAACCCGGGAGCGTTTCGACGCTTAATAGTGAAAATTAACTATTTAAATTTGGGTTGGAGTAGGTTTTGGAGTAATTGAAGTCCGTTTGGAATTCCGAACTTGGGAATAGTTTCGTATGGTGATTTAAGACCTGTACATAAAATTTGGTGTCATTCCGAGTAGTTTAAGTATGTTTCGGCGCGTTCGGAGTAAGTTTGAAAATTTTGAAAATTCTAAGTTGAATAAATTTGGTTTGGGGTATAATTCTTAGATTTTATGTTGTTTTACACATTTTGAGGGTTCGAGCGAGTCTGTTTTATGATTTCAAACTTGTTGGCATGTTCGGGTGGGGCCTCGGGGGCCTCGGGTGTTAACCGGACGAGGCTCAGATCAAATTTGGACTGTGGGGCGGCAGCTGAAGCTTCCGGCTTCTGCTACAACCGCACCTAGGGGTGGGCATAAAATCAGAAAAATTGAATTCCGAACCGGATCGAATTAATTCGGTATTTCAGTTTCAGTTTTTTCGGTATAATTCGGTATTATATTTTCGGTATTTAGGTATAACAGTACGGTCCTCGGTATTAGGATCTTAAAATTTTGATATACCGAAATACCGAATTTTTGAAGAATTTTATGTTGGACCTATAATACCCAGCCCAACCCAATATGTTATATATCTAATTCTCTACACTGCCCGAGTGCCCAACGCCTCAGTCCAACCCAATAAGGCCCAACAGAAACCTCTTTAGTCTTTCACTATAGGGATTAGGGAATTAGAAATGGAGAAACAGAAACGGAGAAACCTAACCTAAGAGAATAGAGATCGGCTACTGTGACTGTGAGAGATAACTCAGAGAAGCGAGAACCTCGGCGAGTCAGACGATGTCACAGCGACTTCACGACCTCGGCGCTGATGACTCTACTTCTGGTTTCCTCATTGTTTACTTTATTCGTCAATCTTCAACTATTCAACAGGTTCATAACTTTTCATTCTTCAATCTTCAGTTTGTTTTTATAATAATAGTTGTACTGTTGGAGAAGGAATATTATTTTGAATTTTGGGGTATGAATTTTGATGTAGCTGTAGTGTTGAATTTTGGGGTATGAATATTTCAAAGTGAACTGAAAAAATAATGATTATTATTGCCTCAGGTTGCTCTAAATTATGAAGATGAAAATCCTGTAGAGGCAAAAGGCATAGGACGAAAAATTCTGGACAAGGTGCAACAAACGTATGCATTGGAGCTAGCCGGCAAAGATTTTGCCTATGATGGTGAGAAGAGCCTTTTTACAGTTGGTACACTATCTTACAACAAACTTGTGTTTACTGTTGTGTTGGGGGGATCTCTCTTCTTCTAATAGGTGCAGTACTGAATTTCTTTTTGCATTTACAATAAATGATTTTAGTTTTTTAAAAACCAATTTTATGTATCAACTAAACTTTTGCTTTATGTGTACAGAAGCACTACTCAAGGTGGAAGTCTTGAAGGGAGCCCCAGTGAGGCTGATAAAAAAAGGTCAAAGAGGCCCACGGTCAAAGGAATACAAAGTGGTAATTAAGTACTCGTTATTCTATTTCATTTAATTCGTTTCTGCTTGTATCGTCGCTTAACTAGGTTGATTTGATTAATTATGTCACTGTTAATATGTGTCTTGCCTCTTTTCTGAGTTTATTTTTCAATCTGATTAATTGTGTTAGTATTGGGTTAATTTCAGGAGTTTAATAATGCTGAATTTATTTGCACAATTCTGTAAAGATGTTGCACTCCTTAGTCCTTAATCGTTGTGCAATGTGTGAGTTAGGCAGAATTGTGAATTGTGCAAGGTGCACTTTGAATTCTGCTGCACTGTGTGAGTTAAGCTTTGAATTGTACAATGTGCACTTTGAATTGGCAGCTTTGAAGTTTGAATTGCACACTGTGAAGATGTTGCACTCCTTAGTCCTTAATCGTTGTGAACAGTGCACTGTTGCATAGAATTGTGCACTGTTGTCACTCGTTAGTGTTGCTTATTTAGCGACTATTAAACCGAAACAGTACCGAACCAAAATAAGAAAAACCGAACCGTACCAAAATAATTTGGTACGGTAATTGGTATAGACAATTGATAAACCGAATACCGAAATACCGAATCGAAATTCTTAAATACCGAACCGAAATAATGAATGCCCACCCCTAACAGCACCTGCGCTTGGCCAGCCACAGGTGCGAGCTCGCAGAAGCGAGCCACGAGCCGCAGAAGCGGACAAGACAAGCACGCCAAGGAATCGCATGAGCGAGATTGTTGGCGCACCTGCGAGCGCGCAGGTGCGATGCAATACAGCGCAGAAGCGGCTAGAGTCGCAGGTGCGGAAGAAGCACCGCAGAAGCAGACGCGCATGTGTGGTCCTTAGGGCGTAGATGCGAAGCTTGGCCAGGCGAGGGAAACTCGCACCTGCGAGGCTTTTTCCGCAGGTGCGGCTAGCCATCCGTAGGTGCGAAATTACTGCTGGGGAGAACGTTTTAAATGGGCGAGGCTCAGCCATTTTAGCCCGTAATTCCACCATTTTTGGGCGATATTGGAGCTTTTTGAGAGGGGATTTCATCTAGCAACTTGAAGGTAAGTTAATTCTACACACTTTGAGTTAAATATATAGATTATGGGTTGATTATAACCGGTAAATCTTGGAAATCAAGGGTTTAGATGAAAAACCTAGTTTTTTTTTTATATAAAATGATATTTTAACCACGAAAATGGATATAGAATTGGATGGAAATTGTATATTTGAGTTCTTGAGATTATGGGTAACGATTTCCTCCGAAAATTTCCGGAATTCAGGCACGTGGGTCCGGGGTAAATTTTAGGAATTTACCATTTTGGATAGGGTAATTTATTTAATAGTCTAATTTCAAATTATTGAGCATGTATTAATTATTTTATATAACGTTTGGATAGTTTCGGATTTTTTGGCATTGAATTGAAGTTTTTACGCGACGTTTTGATCGGGAAGTGGACTTTGAGATAAGGTAAGTCTCCTGTCTAACCTTGTAAGAGGGAATTTACCCCATATGTGATTTAAAATAATAATTGTTGCTAATTGTGGGGCTACGTTGGCACTAGGTGACGAGAGTCCGTGTGTATCTACTAATTATGCTATGTCCGGGTAGTTTAGGACTCAAATCATGAGATACTTGTGATAATTGCATCCCCTTATACTTGAATTTTTGTATAAATTAATTAATTATTAAAGAAATTATACATCTTTATGTGTTATAGTTATAATAACTTCTCATTCCAGAGGTTCATAAGAAAATGTCATCCTTGCTTGTGGAACGGGCCGAACGCCTCGGCAGTATAGATGCATCTATGGATCGCGCCTCACGTCCCTCGGCAGTGTACACGACACTCTGGATTGGGTTGTACGACCTCAGCAGAGATCGTGCCTAATAATAATAATTACACGATACCTTGATATTTTAATTATGGCTTGTGAAGCTAATTGATAAATTAAAAATTATTGAAATTTAAGGAATTAATTATTTTTATTTGTTAAGGAAATTATTATGGTTCACCTACAAAAAATAATGTTTAATTAAATGTTTCTATTGTAATATTATTGACCCATAGTGAGTGTTAAAGTCGACCTCTCGTCACTACTTCTTAGAGATTAGACTTGATACTTACATGGTACACATTGTTTACGTACACATGCTATGCTTGCTGCACTTTTTATGTGCAGGACATGAGATCGGTGCTATAGTTGGACCTACCGGAGCGCATCCGCGATACCCCGAGACCTAGTGGTGAGCTGCCTTTCTGAGTTATCCTGCAGCAGCTAGTGCCTCTCCTTGTATTTTTATTCTGTCTATTTATTTCAGACAGTTCTTAGAAATTTTGTATAATCTACTAGATGCTCGTACACTTGTTACACCAGATTTTGGCACCCACTAGTAGAATTTTTTAGATTTAATTATTTTTCTTGGTTATTTTAATTTACCAGATCTTTTCATATTGTCTTAATTCTTGCAAGTAAGAAGAGTTTAATTACTCGGTTAATTTTTAAAGAATTGAATATGTGTTTAAATCACTAGTTGGCTTGCCTAGCTGTAGTGTTGGGCGTCATCACGACCTATAGGTGAAATGGGGTCGTGACAATTGTGACGCGGGCTGATGAGGGCAGATCCGTTATAATTGGTAAGCTTTTAGGCTGACAAGCTTCTGAAGAAGGGATGTACATGTAACCTTAGACAAATCCAACATGAAAATATGAAAGGAAAATGAAAAACTTTATATAGCATAATATAAGTTCACGTGATATATGTGATAGTTTCCCGTTGGTCTCGAAAATGGCGTAACCAAATGACAAATTCGTGAAGTATGTTAGTCTTCAATAGATTGAATCACACTCATAACACATATATCAGCAGATCATCATATTATTCGCATAAAATATGGACTTCAACTGATTATACAGTGTTCAAAATTACTCATATGTGGCATAACCACGAATAACTTATCTTATATGTTTAGCTTACAAAATATCGAAGTGGCCATCAGCAACAACTTGCACCGTCAAAAACAAAATAAGGATCTTTCAATGTTCCTTCAAACTTCCCTACAACATTGTTTGTTCCGATATTGTTTTATTTTTATAGTGAATGATTTTTATACAATTATAACAGTATTTGATATTTAAATATATTTTGGCTGTAATATGCAAACATTATCCAAAAATAAACTTTTTTAATCATTACTAAAAAACTGCAAAAAAAACGTCCAGAAAAACCGACCGAAATCGGTCGGAATCCAACAAAAATCGACCGATTTCAGACTGTTTTCAATTGGCCGATAAACTAATGGTCGCAAACGGGGAGCGACCGAAGTCAGTCACTATTTTCCGACTGAAGTCGGTCGTTAACTGTCAACGCAGTTTGACCAAATGTCTGACACAAATTAATTTTACCGACCAACGTCGATCGGTATTGTTAAAAATATTTTTTAATTATTTTTAAATTACCGACCGAATTCGGTCGAAAATTTAATTATTTAATTTTTAAAAAAATTATTCAATTCCGACCGACCTCAGTCGGTATTGTTAAAAATATTTTTTAATTATTTTTAAATTACCGACCGAATTCGGTCAGAAATTTAATTATTCATTTTTTAAATTATTCATTTCCGACCGAAATCGGTCGGTATTGTTAAAATATAAAATTATACATTTTTATTTAAAATTGTTAATTCCGACCGAAATCGGTCGTATTATTTAAATAATTAATATTTAAAATCATAAATTCCAACCGAATTCGGTCGGTAATTTTGATTTTCTAGGAATTAATATGAACATTTCCGACCGAAGTCGGTCGGTTTTTTGGGTATTATTTTGCGAGAAAACAACTGTTTTATATCTGCACCACCTACCAACAAACAATCACCTATAATGACAATATTACATTGCTGTCATTCAACCAATAACAACAACAATAACAACAATATCAACCAATAACAACAACAATAACAACAATATCAACAATAACAACAAGAACAATAATAACAACTATCAAAACTATATTAACAAAATATTATCACCATCTCCATCTCCACTAAACTATATTAACAAAATATCATACCCAACAATAAAACGTTTTACAAATTAAAAATTCAAACATCATTCAATGAGTGTTTTGTATTACATCATCTTCATCTCTACTACTATAGCATTCATCGTCGGCATGGTTCAAAGGATTACCATCTGGGGAAGGTTGACGAGACCGGGGAATCGGTAAAGCACCACTAGCAAGAAGATTGGTTAGCTGACCTTGAAGGATATTAAATTATTGGTCCCTCTTTTCTAGCTGAACTTGAAGGGTATCTAATTGTTTATCTCTCTTTTCTTTTCTAGTCTTTGTCTCTTCAAGCTATGTTGTTAGCTTTGCAATCTTCTTCTCCATAGACGAGAGAGTCGACCTATCAATTATCTCGCCCTGGGCGGAAGTCCCTATACCTTGAAATCCATCCCTATAGCGCCGAAATGATCTATTTGGAAGGTCGTGTGCTATCCCTTTTTTAGGACCATCGACAATATCCAACCATATCTTCTGCGCTTCTTCGTCTGTAATGGTGGTCGCTCACCTTGCTCAATCGGTGGCAAGCTCTGAGTGTACTCCTCTACATTAGCCTTGTAGCGACCCTTTATTTAGAAGATAGAAAATTATTAACCATATAATATTATAAACATTAATTTCAAGTTATAGTAGTTATAAAACTTACATATGCAGTCTCCGCCCCGTCCACGACCCATCTAGTTGGATCTATCGGTGCCTTTCTTCTTCCGGATGTGAGTCTCCATGAAGAACTCATCATGAGTCATCTTCCTCCCATATGTTTTTTCCTACAAATATAATAAAACATGTTAACTAAATTAAAATATATAAATATAGTTCGATAAAAATAGATGTAAATATTTTAAGGAATTACCAGTAGTCTCATCGTAGTCCCCATGCTCCTTGCACCCACACAGTGTAAGGAGCCACCTTTCTCAGCTGCCCGGGCCTTCTTTCCCTATTCACTCCTCTTTTCGAATTTCTCGGTGGTCCACTACCTCAGCAGATCCTCCCATAAATGCGGTAGAACCCATGAAGGCTTCTTTCTCTTTTTTTTAGTAGAGCAGAAGGTATCAGATAGTTTCTTACGGCATTTGAACATAAAATTTGCACAAATTTCACAGTTATGTCGGTCCTCCCAGGCACACTTTGTCTGCAAGTGAAGTGTGTAATGTTAGATAAAATTTTTGTTAATATAATACTTAAATAGATAAGAATTGTATTAAAACCTTAAATTGGTTGAAAATTTATTGCACGAGCACCGATGGAAAGTCACTCCAAGTAGCATAGGGTGCATCATAGAACCGACCAAGAGCTTTAGTGATTATCTTTGTAGTCCGATGATTAGGTATGAATCTGCAACATAGCAATTACATTAATTAAACAAGAGTAGATATTATAATTCAGCAAAAATAAAGAAGTAATAAATAAATCTTACCCATTGCCCTCCGGCCTGATGATCATCCTATGATAACGATCATACCGCACTTCCTCTGGATCATCATCCTCCAATGAATCTGAAGCGTGCGTAGAAGGGGGGCATCTGGCTCAGCTCTACTATCCTGAAGGCGAAGTCTAAAAATGCTAGAAGATGAACTCTGTGGAGAGGGAGACGGGGTCACTGATAAAGATGGCTGCAATCCACAACCTTGTTGCGATCCAGGCCACTGCTAAGATTCGGCTGGCTGAAATCTAGATGGATGTGATCCAGCTGGTGACGAAGCAAATGGAGCAGATGACGGGCGTATCATCATATGGCCCTATGACTGCTTACTCGATTGACCCATATAACTATATACAGGATCTTGTGGACGAAGGGGGTATAGCCCTGTGGTGCAGAATGATAAGAATATTGCTGGAAGGGCGAATGATAGGTAGTCTGATAAATAGATGGATATGGTGGAAAAGATTTGTGCCTAGAAGATTGTTGCCGGCCATCAGTAGCAGAGGGATGCAAGTGTGGATTGGGAGGAAGCGAGGGTGTAGCACCATCATCATGATCAATAGGCCTCTTATACTTCCTAGACCTACCTCGACCCTTACCGGTCATCTACATAAATTAAAGAAAATGTTAGAATTGAGAATATAAATCTATATAAGTTGAGAGCGCTTGAAAAAACTAGCATGCTAGTCGTCTTCGAAGTATTCTTCCTCGTCCAAAAATTCTTCCTCTTCACTTATTTCATTTTCATTAGGTGATTCTTCGTCCTCATTTTCTATAATTGTTATTTCCTCCATATCAACTTCTTCTATTATGTGTTGAGGATGCTCCAAGTCATTTTCTAACTGATCATCCACCATTTGGTTAACACTTCAGGTATCATTTTGGTAAGCAACATCTAGCACATTCTCAACTTCCACCCTACCAACAGGCTTAGTTTTGATTATAACCAACCAATCAGCCTTATCCCTCCGCAATGGGTATGGAGCATAATACACTTGCCCAACCTTTTCTGCAATTATAAAAGGATCATAGCGATTATACTCCATCTTTTTATTAACCTCAATTATGTTGTACTGCGAGTGTACATTTGTACCTCTTATAGGTATTGGGTCAAACCACTTGCATCGGAAAAGTATGATCTTCATATTTGGCCAACCTGAATATGATAATTCTAGAATCTCTTTGATCACACCATAATAATCATTTTCCCCATCTTGCTTGCCTTCACCACCTTTGACACACACCCCACTGTTATTACTTTTGTTTATACTTGGAGCATTTCTCGGTGTAATATTTGTAACCATTCACAAAATACATAGACATAGTTATAACCATCGGTGCAGGACCCCAAGATATATCTTTCAAAAATTGATTAACACCGTTGTTTGGATTATTGACCTACATGTAGTGTTAAATAAATCACAAGTGAGCAAGTATATTCACAAGTGACCAGGTATGTATATTCACATGTGAAAAAGTATGTAAGATGCACTTACACACTCTTTAAACCATGCCTCAAATGTAGAATATACATCATCATGGCCAAATTGACTCACGAAGTTATTGAGCGACACATTGAAAATTTTGTTAGTTGCATCAACCAAATTAAATATTAGTCTATGTAAATTAATCTTACGTCAACACTTACTTAAGGAACGGTTGAACTTCCGAAAAATTTAGCAACACATTATTTGAAGCTGATTTGTACTCCATACTATTTAGGCCCCTTTTTGTTCAATCTTTAGAGCCTCGGCCTAGTTGATTGAATATGGACATTGGTGGATATAATGGATCAATCTTAATCACGACATTATTCTGATTGGGCTTATTTCTAGCACATGACACATGATTGTCAAAGTAGTAAGAACAAAAATGGACAGTTTCCTTCGCAAGATAGGCTTCGCATATGGATCCTTCAATCCTATTCCTCTATTTAACAAATTGTTTACACTTGCCGATAGTCATGCACATTGTCATATTAGACGATAACGTTAAAGAAAATTACAAGAATAAATCAAGGTTTAATCATTACCTCTCGAATGGATACATCCACCTACATTGAACTGGCCGTCCAAGTCACGCCTCGTGTACAAGGTGAATTGGAAGGTGTTCCATAACATCAAAGAAACCACATGAAAAAATCCTTTCCAGCTTATTATTGATTATAGGAATGTTTCGATTCATTTGAAATAGGTTTTCTTCCCGTAACGTGGTAGAACATAAGTCTTTGAAGAACAAACTTATCTCTGTGATGGGTTTCCAGATATTTTCAGGCAAACCACAAAATCCAATAGGGATTAAGGTTTTCATGAAGATATGATAGTCATGACTTTTCATATGAGTCAACTTTCCTTCAGTCATATCGGCACGTTTTCCCAGGTTTGAAGCATAACCCTCGGGCATCTTTAGGTTTGCAACCTACTCACAAATTTGTCCTCTTTGTTCCAAAGTGAATGTGTATCTAGCCTTGGGCTTACCATTGTTCGCAGACTGCAAATGTAATTCAGGTCGCCTATAATATTCTTGTAAGTCCAGTCTAGCCTCCGGGGTTATCTTTTGTCTTATTCTTATCATCCATCACTTTGTTGAAAAAATTGTCAAAATAGTTCTTCTCAATATGCATGACATCAAAATTGTGTCGGGGAAGATTATCCTTCCAATATGGCAACTACTAAAATATGATTTGTTTTGTCCAGTTATGAGTAACACCATATCCAGAAAATCTATAAGGTGGGGCCTTGATCAGGTCCAAGCCTACACTACTATTGAGTAGCGAGGGTGGTCGATGTAGTTTTTACCCAACTAGGTCGGGATCGAATCCACAGGGAGTTAATGTTTGGAATTAGGTTTATATCTAAGCTAGATGTGGGTTTTGAATCTAATTACACTTCCACAAGTTTGGGTTTGATTTCTACTTCTAACTTTACTCTAAAGATTGCAATAATTGAAACTAAGGACAATATTTTTGTTGTTGTTTTTCAAATGTTTAAAGAGACTAGGGTAGTGACTTCTACCTAGGTGGATATCTAACGGATAGCAAAATCTAGGGCAAGCTTGATTAGTTAGGATTGTAATATAGCTATCACACCTGGAGTACTCACTCTATACCTCTCCGTAGTTTGAATGATTTTGCCCAATTTGGCTTTCTCAAGTCCAAATGGGTATTCATGCAAATCAAGTGATATTAGCTCAAGTTGGGTATTACTATCCCTAGGTTTAGACCTTTAATTGGGGCTATCAATTTCTTGAGTTCACTCTAATTCTTTGTTAGCCCAGTTTTCCTAGACTTAGTCCCTCTTTCTCAAGTAGAGACTAAGTCATAAAGGCATGAATCAATGTTTGCCACCATTAATTCTTGTATTCAGGCAAGAATTAGGCTAAATATCACTAACCCATTCATATTCAAGCCCAAAACGCAAATACCCATTAAATACCCACACTAGGGTTGGTTCACAACCCCAGCTATGGGTTTAGCTACTCATGAAAATAACAAAAATTAAAGATGAAATGAAGATAAAATCCATAATATTAATGTATGGAATGAAAATCTAATGTTAAGAAGTGAATCTAGTATAAAATTTCCGAAAACAGAAAAGTCAGCCGTCTTAGGTGCTCATACAAAACATAACCTCCCCTAAAAATGACAATAAGTTCTATTTATACTAAGCTGAAAATATCTGACAAAAATGCCCCTGCGAAGGTTGTGTAGCCGCGTAATTCTGAGTGCGGCCGCACTCTTGCTTTTGCGACCGCATAATTTTGATGTTATCCGCGTTCTTCTCTTTGGATCTGGGTTGAGCTGAACTTTCGCGGACCGCATAATTCTAAGTGCGACCGCGCTCCAGATTATGCGGCCGCATAAAAGTGATGCGGTCTGCACTTGCTTGAGTTTGTCTTGAAATCAACTCTCTGATTCTTCATCTTGCGGACTGCATAATTTCGATCGCGGCTGCACAAGGGACTTCCGCGGCCACACAATTCTGGTGTGGTCCACACTTCTCTCTTTTGCTCAAGTTGTCAGCTCTCCGAATCTCAGTCATCGCGGTCCGCATAATTTCAATTGCGGCCGCACAGGGACTTTCGCGGCCGCACATTTCTGGTGCGGTTTGCGCTCATTATTAGCCCAAAATCACACTCTCTGAATATCCCTCTTGCGGACCGCATAATTATGATCGCTGCCGCATCATGGCTTTCGCAGCTGCACAATATTTGTGTGGTCTGCACTTCAGACCTCTTTTCCCAGCCTTGTTTTTTGTTCAACTTTTGACTCCTTTGTGAGTTGATTTTGATTCCTTTGGCTCATTTTGAACAATTCCTACAAGCAAGCATATTTCATTAGTTTCCGGGAATACCTTAAAGCATTTTTGGCCTAAAACACAAGTAAAAGAGAGCAAAATATAGGTTAAAATCCCTACTTATCAACTCCCCCAAACATAAGCTTTTGCTTGTCCTCAAGCAAATAAGGTAATTCCCACCTCCACTAGAAAATAAGATACTTCAGCTGGCCTAAGGTGAATAAATCATGCATCAATTGGGACTAACAATTACCCTCAACACAAATGAATTATCAACAATACCATGTTTTGACCTTTTGAGTACCATAATTCTAATGTGACACTAGAGCATCAAGAGTTGACTTAATTCACCAAGAAAACTCGCTCTATCAAGTAGGTCATTGTGGAACCCAAACTCCTCCTCCTCTACTCTCCATGAGCAAATCTCACTTTAGAATGTAACACTCAAAACAAGGATTGTGAAGAAGTGCGCTTATCTCTCTCAAAAGAATGTCACAAGTCCGGTTCTAAGTACCATAAGCTTGCCCCTTATGTAAATCTCCACTAATATAAGCTCACTCAACTTGAAATTATATAGGGCTTTTGCGGGAATGTAATGAAGGCTTTTGGATCAAGGTAGGATTTATCGGCATATGATGGTTTCATCTTTCATTAAGCACTCTATTTCCTCTTTTTGGCTCATACTTTCTTGTCTCTTTGAGTCATTTTCTTCTTCCTTAGGGGAACTAGAGAGACGTAATGTCACTCTTTCTTGCTCACGACAATCATTTTTCTCCTTTTCTAATCACTCCATGCCTTTCATCATTGCTTTATTTGAATCCCTTCAACTTTCTACTTTATTCACTTTCTTTTAGACATATTTCTTTTTGGCCTTTCTTTCTGTTCTTTGCCTTCCCTTTTCTTCATTTCTTCTTTGTTCTTTTTACCTTTTATCACTTTCACATTCCTCGTCTCTCCCCCAAACTTATGCTTTTTCCAATTGTATCAAGAATGCTGAGGAAAGATCGGGTGCCAAGAGAGGGTCATTATAAAACGGATAAAGGCTTGTAACATGGCTTGAATGAAAAAGGGCTTCGACTCAAAGGGGTTGACTAGGGATATCACATTGGTAGGCTACGGAAGCTTTCAAGTTTCAAATTGGATCAAGGAGAGCCTACAATCATTTCTCAACTTGAGCTACACTTAGAATTTTACCTAGACAAATATTCAGGGCAAGTTCTAGACTTATTGGCACGGAAATTGAACTTGCAATTCAATACCTCACCTCTGAAGCTGCTGGATTGTTAAAGAGAACATAGTCGAGGGCCCACAACAACCCTAGCTAAGATTGGAAATCACAAATGGTTCAAAGAAACCACTCGATGATTGTTTTAGTCAACACAAGAGTCTAAAGGTCACAACTAGAGCTATTCTTTGCCAATCAACTTGTTTCTAACCATAAGGTCGAAGATAAATATGTTAGTACCAAGTGAAGCCTGCTTGAGACACTTTTATTCATTACTACTATATATACAAAAACATTAAGAAAACAGACTCAAACCCTTAAGAATGTTGTCACGCCATCCATTGTTGGGAAGAGCCACCCGGTTCACACAACATCCACCTTTGGAAAGAAGCGTGGTATTAAGAAAACCAGAGGCTTATTGTTCACACAAAACGTAAAAAGACGCTAACAACTTAAAAAGAAGCTACTAAAGTAAATAAGAATCTATTTTACTAAGGAAAAACAACGAAAGAAGTTATGAAGTAAACTACGAAAAGTAGACTGAATATGTACAAAATGAAGTAAAATGAATATATACATAAAAGAAATGAATATATACATCGAATGGTAAGAATATATTCATACAAAAAGTGAAAATAAAGATAAATAAAGATAAAGAAAAATAGTATAATGGTTATTACATACCAAATGTCATCAAATCAAAATGGACCACCCCCCAAATGAAAAATAGCATTGACAGGGAAAAGGGGCAGAGAGTAGAGAAAACTCCCTATGTGGTCTCTGTCTGCATCGGGTCCTCAACATGGACGGGGTCCTCAGCATGCATGGGCTCATCATCACCCTCTATATCCTCTTACTGGATCTCCACATCCTCTGACTAGGAGACTACGGGGTTGTTGAGCATATGAATCAGCTCCTCAGCAGTGTGTGAAGTGGCAGCCGGCTCCTCGGACTGGCTGGCTGCTGCCTCTAATGCCTCGGGAACTACTGCATGTGCTGCTGGGACTGTCTTCTCCATGAGCAGGTCCAGTGGAATATCACCAGTAGAAGCAATCTTCTCAACCTCTTTGCTCAACTTCTCCACCGACTCTTTAGATGCCTGAGTCTTCCGCAACTTCTTCACCTGCTTCCCCAAATCCTTGATAATCCTTCCATGTGTATCAAGAGTCTCCCGGATCTTCTACTGGTCGTCCAGAATCTTCTTCTAGTTGCCCAAAATCTTCTTCAAAGAGTCCTCCACAAATGGAGATACCTGAAGCTCTGATGGGGCTGAAGATTGTGTTGCCACTGCACTAGATATGGCAGTCAGCTTTGTGGTAGCTGCCTGCATCCAGTTGTTGAGACTGGATAGTGTTTGTGAAACCCGTAGTACAATCTGAGGGTAGGTAGAAGATGTGAGCACTGACAGTGGCACTGAGAGGGATGGTCCGGAGGAAGGAGGAGGCATGACAGTTGCTCCGGCAGAGGTATCGACTGCTATAGAGGGCTCAGCAACTGACATGGTGGCCACTACCCCTGGCTCTTCAGACTGGCCAGTGGGGGTAGTGGCTTTACCCTTGAATTTAGGGTTGTCCGCTCCCTGGAGGTGGTACCATGAAAAAGGCTTTTTAGCCTTCGCCTCCACATCAAAATGTCTCGTCTCTACCCCTTGGTCTTGGAAATACTCTGTGAGGAAATTGGGGTAGGGATACAATCTTTCTTCTTTCTGGACTACATTGGAGATGTTGTAGGACATCAATTTTCCTACATTAATAGGATAGCCTGCCATGATGGAAGCTACCAATACTGCCCGGGGGAGTGGAAGGACATTCTCATGCTGGCATGGGTCAAGACGGCTGCACACGAATGTTTGTCACCCTATTGAACTCCTACTGTGAGCCATGCAGGTGTTGTCCCCGGAATAGCAAGTATCTCAGCTAGCCATGGGCGAACTACCTCACCCAAGGCTAGCTTCTCCAGGTATTGCACTGCCTCGACCTCCTCAAACCCTACATATATGTTCAGTGCGTGGCCATCAAACCAGATTTTCAAGTTCTGGACCTTCGTCACCTTTGTACCCTTTTTGATGTGGGAAACATTGGCATAAAATTCCTTGACGAGGTATTCATTGGCATCATGCAACCGGCCGGCAAACCATTTCCATCCTTTTCTCTCCGTAAATTGCTTTAAGACATTCAGATTGTGCTGGCTTAGGTCTTTGCTTATGAACTGTCGCTCAAGAGTGAGCGACCTTTGGGACCACCATTCCCAAAAGTTTCCATACGCCTTCTCACTTACAAATTTAACAGCCCACACCTCCGGCTTCCTTGATCTAGCCAGGCTTCTCAGAATTGTTTCACCCCCTCTCCCATCATCCGGGACCTCATCATCATCATCTAAATTAATTGGGGTAGATGTTGTGGCAGGTGTTGTAGCAGGTGGGGAAGATGGTCCAGATGCCTGACTACCTCCCTCTGAGCCATCAGAAGAACTAGAGGAGGAGGTAAGTTCATTGACTAAATGGAGTCTATCAGGGAATTGTTGTTATTGTGCCCCCGGTTGTGGTTGTACAGAATCCCCCTCAGAAGTTTCCCGAGATGGGAGGTATTCACTGGTGTCTGAGGAGTCCGGAGGTGGTCTACTGAGAGTAGTTTTTTTGCCCAAGGCTTTCTGGACTGATAGTGGCATGATAGGTTTTCCTCTACCCCGGCCTCGGGAGGATTTTGCCCTCCCTTTGGAAGTATCACCTCGACCACGAGAACGCACCATTGTCTGCAACACACAAGTAGTGAAAGTCAGTTAGAATTGGGGTTCAACATGTGTTATTGAATTACAGTTGAAAAGAAAGACATTGCTTCTCAGAACAGGGCAGCGCGGACCGCAAAAAAAGGAGTGTGACCGCATAATACCCATCAGGGACCACACAAAATTGAGTGCGATCACGGAGATCCCAGGTTCAGACTACTGGTTCTATGAAGTTACCTCAGCGCGGATCATATAACTTTAAGTATGGCCGCGAAAACCCATCGCAGACCGCACAAAAATTGAGTGCGGTCGCATAATCAATTTATTGGGTCTCTGAAGTTTAATTGTGCAGACCGCACAAAATTGAGTGCGGCCGCAAAAACCAATCGCGGATAGCACAAAATTAAGTGCGGCCCCACAAACTTAGCAATGACAAGTGCCTTCAACCTAGGGTATCGTGGACCATACAATTTTATATGCGGCTACATACCCTAGCACGAACCGCACAAAAATATGTGCGGCCGCGAAATTCAAATTAGAGCGGTACCGAAGTACGATTAATACTAGAGTTTTCACTAATTAGTGATGATTTGTTGCAATTAAACATTAAAAGCTACTAACCTGAGCCCCCATTATGCATTCAACACTACCCACATGCTTCTAAGCAAGAATTAAGCATCAATTTGACATATTTGGCATGAATCTAACCCTAGATAAAAAGAAAACTAAAACAAAGAGAAAAGAAAAGAAAAAGATGAAATTAATTCATTGAAATCAACATACCAGTAATGAAATGTAGTAGGAAATCAACACTTGATGAATATGAGATGAGATTGTAAACAAGAAAGAGTGCACTGTGATTTAGTCTAGATTGAGAGGTCATAGTGTGTAAAGTGTGAATAGTCTCAAAAAGTCCTATTTATACTCTGACCATCTTGGCCCACCAACTTACCTGAGTGCGGCCGCATAATTTTGGTGCGGCCAACACTCTTTACCTTTTCTAACTCAGCAGCTGATTCAGTGACGCGGTCCGCAAAAAATGGTTGCGGCCGCACAATCTATGAGGTCCGCAAAATTTTGATCGCGACCGCGAATCCTTAAGGGATTTTGTCAGGCCAAACTTCAGAGAGTTGGCATTTTCCATCTTTTAGCTGTGTGACCGGACACAAAATTGTGCGGCCATGAAGGGCTTGTGCGGACCACATAATTCTGGCGCGGTCCGCACAATTTCACTACTTGGCCAATTTTTATCTTGTCAATTTTCTGCACTGTACACCCAATTCCTACATACACTTCACAACCAGTTAGTCCAAAACAATGCCTAATCTAACAAGAAAATCAAAAGAAATAAAAAACATGTGTGTTGCCTCCCAAGAAGCGCCTGATTTAACGTCGTGGCACGACGCATGTTACCATCATTCATTTGAAATGGAGCAATGCCACAATGTGGCCATCATCAACCTTACCAAGGTAGTGCTTCACCTGGTGCCCATTAATTCTAAAGATATCACCATTCTTATTTTTCAAATCAAGAGCACCAAAAGGAGTCACATGTACCACTTCAAAAGGACCACTCCACTTTGATTTAAGCTTTCTCGAAAACATCCGTAACCGAGAGTTAAATAAAAGAACAAGGTCACCTTCTTTGAATTCTTTATTCCGGATATACTTATCATGTAGGTACTTCATCTCTTCCTTATACAAGGACGAACTGGAGTAAGCATGGAACCAGAACTCATCAAGTTCATTCAATTGCTCCACCCGAAGATTGGCAGCTACATCCCACTCAAGGTTCAATTTCTTCAACGCCCACATGGCCTTATGCTCTAATTCCACCCGAATGTGACATGCTTTCCCAAACACCAACCGATACGGAGACATACCAATTGGAGTCTTGTAAGTTGTTCTATAGGCCCAAAGAGCATAGTCAAGTTTCCTTGACCAATCAGTGATTTGCATTGACAGTCTTGGATAGAATACTCTTGATCTCCCTATTGGACACTTCAACCTGTCCACTTGCCTGGGGGTGATAGGGGGTCGACACTTTGTGAGTGACACCATACTTGGAGAGTAAAGTATCAAAAGATTTGTTGCAAAAGTGTGATACCACATCACTAATGATGGCCCTTGGAGTACCAAACCTTGTGAATATGTTCTTCTTCAAGAAAGCTAACACACTCCGAGCTTCATTGTTGGGCAAAGCCACGGCTTCAACCCATTTGGACACGTAATACACAGCTGCCAATTTATAGGTGTTCCCACATGATCTCACAAACGGGCCCATAAAATCAATGCCCTAAACATAAAAAATATCAATCTCCAGGATGATGGTGAGAGCCATCTCATTTTTCTTGGAGATCCCACCGGCCCTTTGACATTCATCGCAAAGCTTAACGAGATAGCTAGCATCCTTATAAAGGGTAGGCCAATAGAATCCATAGCTTAGCACCTTTGTAGTAGTTCTCGTTCCACCATGGTGACCACCATATGGCGAAGAGTGGCAAGCTTCAAGAAAACCCAATTGTTCTGTTTTGGTACACATCTTAGGATAACACCATCAGTACAAATTTTGAAGGGATATGGCTCATCCCAATAGTAGTCCAGGCAATCCCGTTTGAGCTTCTTCCTTTGGTTTGAGAAGAACTCATTCGGAACAATGCCACTCATAAGATAGTTGGCCACATCGGCAAACCATGGCATCCCAGTCATAGAAATGGAAAGGAGTTGTTCGTCAGGAAATGAATCATTGATCTCAAGGCCATCATGTGGCCTCCCCTCCTCCTTCAATCGGGACAAGTGGTCCGCCACTTGATTCTCACTACCCTTTAGGTCTTGAATCTCTAGATTAAACTCTTGCAATAGAAGCGCCCACCGCATCAACCTTGCCTTAGAGTCTTTCTTGCTGATCACATAACGAAGTGCCGCATTGTCGGTGTGAACAATCACCTTTGTACCCATTAGGTACGGGCGAAACTTCTCCATAGCAAAGACAATGGCTGGGAGTTCTTTCTCAGTCACCGTATAGTTGACTTGGGCCTCGTTCATGGTCTTGCTAGCATAGTATATCGGATGAAAGATCTTATTAATTTGTTGCCCCAATACCGAACCAACTGCTACATCGCTTGCATCACACATGAGGTCAAATGGTAAGCTCCAATTTGGCGCGGTGATAATAGGAGTGGTAGTCAACTTATACTTGAGTAGTTCAAATGCCTTCATACAATCTTCCTTGAAAAGGAACTTGGCATCTTTTTCCAAGAGTTTGCACAAGGGGTTTACCACCTTAGAAAAGTCCTTGATGAATCGGCGGTAAAACCCCGCATGACCTACAAAGCTTCTCACTCCCTTTACGGAAGTAGAGGGAGGGAGTTTGGATATCACTTCATTTTTTGCTTTATCAACCTCAATACCATTTTTGGAAATCATGTGACCGAGGACAATGCCTTCCTTCACCATAAAGTGACACTTCTCCCAATTCAGCACCAAGTTAGTTTCTTCACAATGTGCCAATACCTTATACAAGTTATCCAATCACTCTTCAAAAGAATCCCCCACGACAAAGAAATCATCCATGAAAACCGCGAGAAAGTCCTCCACTATATCGGTGAAGATGGACATCATACACCGCTGAAAGGTTGTCGGTGCATTGCATAACCCGAATGGCATCCGTGAGAATGCGAAAGTGCCATACGGACAAGTGAAGGTGGTCTTCTCTTGGTCTTTAGGTGCAACAAGAAACTGGTTATATCCGGAATATCCATCCAAGAAGCAATAATAAGCACGTCCGGGTAACCTATCCAATATTTGATCAAGAAATAGAAGCGGAAAATGGTCTTTCCGCGTAACTTTGTTGAGCTTTCTATAATCCATGCACACTCTCCACCTGGTGATAGTTCTTGTGGGGATCAATTCATTTTTGTCATTTGTTATCACAGTCATTCCCCCTTTCTTTGGGATACATTGCACCGGCGAGGTCCACGAACTATCGGAAATGGGGTAAACCACCCCGATATCTAACCACTTGATGATCTCTTTCTTTACTACCTCTTGCATTGCCTCATTCAATCGTCTTTGATGTTCCACAGAGGGTTTGGCATCCTCCTCCAAAATCATTTTGTTCATGCAAAAGGCGGGGCTTATACCCCGAATATCCGCTAATGTCCAACCTATTGCTTTCTTCCTCCTTTGAAGCACCACAAGGGTGGCATCTACCTGAACGTTAGTTAAACACGAGGAAAGAATAATAGGTAAAGTGTAACAAGGGCCTAGAAACTCATACATGAGGTGTGAAGGCAAAGGCTTTAACTCCAAGGTGAGAGGCTCCTTGATTGAGGGCTTTGTTGGTGGAGTATTCCATTTTTCGAGATCCAAGGAAAGTTTTCAGAGCTTATAAGTATATGATCCCATTCCTTGCAAAGCATTTACACATTCTATAAAGCCTTCCTTCGCATCCTCATCATGATTCAACAACACAATTTCCAAGGTATCTTCCACATTTATCACAACTCTTGTGTCATCAACAATTACTTCGGTCACAAGATCCACGAACGGACAAACTTCGTTTCTATTTGGCTGCCTCATTGATTTAGAAACATGGAACACCACTTTTTTACTTTCACATCAACTAAGGCCTTCCCTGTAGCAAGGAATGGTCTCCCCATAATGATTGGAACCTCATATTCAACCTCACAGTCAAGTATCACAAAATATGCGGGAAGGATGAACTTGTCGACCCTAACTAACACATCATCGATTATCCCCAATGACCTTTTCATTGTCCGATCCACCATTTGCAACCTCATGGATGTGGGTCTTGGTTGCCCAATCCCCAACATTTTGAACATAGAATTGGGCATCAAGTTAATGCTTGCCCCCAAATCACATAAAGCTTTGGCGAAATCGGCACTCCCAATAGTGCACAGGATTTTGAAAGGACCGGGGTCTTCCAGCTTTGGAGCCATGGAGTGACCATAGCACTCACTTTATGTGTCATTTTAATCGTTTCAAAATTCATTTATCTCTTCTTTGTTACCAAATCCTTCATGAACATGGCATATCCCGGCATTTGTTCTAAGGCTTCAACCAACGGCACATTTATGGAGAAACTTTTCATCATATCAATGAATTTCTTGAATTGATTCTCATTGTTTTGCTTTGCAACTCTTTGAGGGTATGGAGGAGGAGGCCTTGGCATTGGTACTTTAGCCTATGGCACTACCGGTTCTGGTATGTCAGTCACGTGCTCCCTAGATGGGTTCACTTCTTCTTGCGTCTCCTCCACATTTTCATCAATATCAATCCTCGCTTCTTCATTAGCTTGAACATCATTGTGTGGCTCATCATCATCTTGCACCAACACATAATCACCCACATGTCTTCTTTGGTTTGAGGTACTAGCAACTCTACCTCTCCCACTTCTTGTTGTCACGGCCATTGCATGCCCCGTATTCCCACCTTTCGGGTTCACCACTGTATCACTAGGTAGTGCCCCCTTTGGGCGAGTATTTAAAGCTTGAGAAATTTGGCCAAGTTGAACCTCCAAGTTGCAGATAGAAGTGTTGTGAGAGGCTAATTGGGCATCAGAGTCGGCGGTTTTCTCCATCATTTGCTTAAACATGTTTTCAATCCGTCCTATTTCACTATTGGAAGAACTAGGTCTTTGCGACATATATGGAGGCGGGTTGTTTGGTTGTTGATACATCGGGGGCCTCTGAAAGCCGGACCCTCGATTTCCTTGATTGCTATTGTTCCAACCACTTTGATTTTTGTTGTCCCCCCAATTGCTTTGATTGTTGCCACCCCAATTACCTTGGTTATTTCCTCTCCAATTGCCTTGATTACCTTGATTACCCCAATTTCTTTGATTATTGTTGTTGCCACCACTCCAATTTCCTTGGTGCCCTTGGTTGTTCTAGTTTCCTTGGTTTCCTTGTGATCTCCATTGTTGTTGATTTGGAGCATTGCTTCTTTGACCTTGATAATTGTTGACATATTGAACCTATTCACCTTGCTCATCATATGAATCATCTTGTTTATACCCACTATTACTTTGCTCAAATTGTTTCGGATGGTTTTGTAATTGTTGATCTCGTTGCCGTCTCTTGTTTACCATCATGTTCGCCCCTTCCATAGCATTCACCGTTTTTGTCCCTTGAACATGTTGAAGCTGAGCCTTGGCCAATTGGTTCGTGGTGATTGTCAACTCCGCAATAGCTTGCCCATGATCATGTAGCTCCTTGTGTAGGTGAATAACTTTTGGGTCACCCTGAGGAACATTGGCTCTACTTTCCCACGCCGAAGAGATGTCCGCCATCTCATCCAAGATTTCACAAGCTTCAGAATAAGGCGTGTTCATGAAGTTACCCCCAACGAGTTGATTTATCACACACTGATTTGTTATGTTGATCCCCCTGTAGAAGGTCTGTTGGATCATGGCCTCGGTCATATCATTGTTCGGGCATTCTTTGACCATGGTGTGATATCTTTCCCAAATCTCGTGCAATGGCTCATTGGGCTCTTGTTTGAAAGCTAAAATTTCATCCCTTAGTGTATCCATGTGCCCCGGAGAGAAGAATTTAGCAATGAACTTCTCGGCCAACTCATCCCAAGTGTGGATGGAATGATTAGGAAATATCTCTATCTAGTCTAAAGCCTTTCCCCGTAGAGAAAATGGAAGCAACCGTAACCGCAGTGCATGCTCGGTGACATTGTTTTGCTTGCTCCCCCAACAAGTATCAACGAACCCTTTGAGGTGCTTCTAGGCATTTTGGTGTGGAGCACTGGTGAAGAAACCCTGCTGCTCAAGAAGTGTAAGCATCACGTTGTTAATTTGGAAGTTGCCCGCCCTAATCCGGGGCGGGACTATTGCACTTGCATAGCCCTCATTCAGCAACACCCGGTGCGTTGCTCTTGGTGGAGGCAGTCGGCCTCGCCTGTTTACTTGAGACTCGGGATGAACCTCATCCACTTGATCGTCATCTACCTCCTCCGCCAATGGTAAATTTCCGAGAGGCTCATTGTTTAGGGCCATTTTGTACCTAAAAGCAATTCACAAACAAAATTAGTGACTCGGAAGGAAAGAAAGACAAAACATACAAATAGATAGATATATAGATAAATCCGTTTAACTCACCGGCAACAACGCCAAAAATTGATCGGGTCTAAGCCTACACTACTATTGAGTAACGAGGGTGGTCGATGCAGTTTTTACCCAACTAGGTCGGGATCGAATCCACAGGGAGTTAATGTTTGGAATTAGATTTATATCTTAGCTAGATGCGGGTTTTGAATCTAATTACACTTCCACAAGTTTGGGTTTGATTTCTACTTCTAACTTTACTCTAAAGATTGCAATAATTGAAACTGAGGACAATATTTTTGTTGTTGTTTTTCAAATGTTTAAAGAGACTAGGGTAGTGACTTCTACCTAGGTGGATATCTAACAGATAGCAAAATCTAGGGCAAGCTTGATTAGTTAGGATTGTAATATAGCTATCACACCCGAGGTACTCACTCTATACCTCTCCGTAGTTTGAGTGATTTTGCCCAATTTGGCTTTGTTAAGTCCAAATGGGTATTCATGCAAATCAAGTGATATTAGCTCAAGTTGGGTTTTACTATCCCTAGGTTTAGACCTTTAATTGGGGCTATCAATTTCTTGAGTTCACCCTAATTCTTTGTTAGCCTAGTTTTCCTAGACTTAGTGTCACGCCCTTAGTCGTTAACTAAGTACACGTGCGGCACTTGACAATTTGCTCACGTTCTCTCTATGCCAAGTCAGCCTTACTACACTCAAGATCGCTAAGAGAATGTTAGAAAGAACACAAGAGAATTGTTAAAGGAAGCTTTGTATTAGAGAAAACTTAAATTGTTTGCTTGATGAATTACAAATGAATGGCCTCCTTTATATACTAGTCTCCTAGGGGCTAGTGTGCAAATATTAATTGTTACACAAGTCCTTAATATTTACAAGATAAGGGCTTTCTCTAGAATTCTCTACAAGCCTAGAAGATTCCAAGGACTTTCCTAGCAAATCCATAAACATCTAGGATCTTCCAAAGGAAATGTCCATACTTCTCCAGAATCTTCTCACAAATGCAAGCATTCCTCCTATGTAAGCTTCCACATGGCATTAATATATGCCAAATGTTTCTTATGTGGCATGATGACATGGCGAGTCATCACACTCTCCCCCACCTAATGTTGCGACGACCGCGGCGCAATGTTGCTGCATAAACTCTCGGATCTTATCTTTGAATTGCCATAAATCTTCATA
This sequence comes from Nicotiana tabacum, assembly GCF_000715075.1. NCBI lineage: Eukaryota > Viridiplantae > Streptophyta > Magnoliopsida > Solanales > Solanaceae > Nicotiana > Nicotiana tabacum. The sequence goes on from NW_027438317.1 coordinate 81,245, forward strand.
ACGTTCCCATGTGGCCTCCTCCATTGATTGCCCCTTCCAATGGACGAGGAACATTGCGGTGGCTTTTTGCCCTTATTTTCGCCTGGCCTGGTAATCAATAATAGCCTCAATCTCCCGGTCGTGCGAGGCGGTGATAGTAATAGGCGCTCAACTTGATTGGCCCCTACTTGGATCATCATTGTCTTCATGATAGGGCTTAAACATGCTGGCATGGAAGACAGGGTAGATCTTAAGATATGATGGCATGTCAAGCTTGTATGAGATCTTGCCTACCTTGGCGACTATCTTAAATGGCCCCTTATACTTGCGAATCAGATTCTGACGCATGCCTCGTAATGCCTTAAACTGTCTTGGATTAAACTTCACCATGACCATGTCCCCAACTCTATAGTCCGTGGGACGCCGCTTACGATCTGCAAACTTCTTCATCTTCTTAGCTGCCTTATCCAAGTAGGACTTAGTAGTGTCAAGCTGCTCCTCCCATCCTTTAGCCATATGATAAGCCCCCAAACTCTTTCCCTCAAACGTGGCTGGTAATGAATGTGGAGTTTGTGGCTGTGGCCTGTGGCTAGCTCAAATGGTGTCCGTCCCGTGGACTCACTCCGCTGCAAGTTATAAGAGAATTGGGCGATGTCTAGGAGCCTTGACCAATCTTTCTGATGCGCGCTTACATAATGCCTCAAGTAGCATTCTAGTAAGGCATTGACCCGTTCCGTTTGTCCATCTGTCTGTGGGTGGAAACTAGTGGAAAAGTGCAGTTCCGTGCCAAGTATATCGAATAATTCTCTCCAAAAGTTCCCAGTAAAATGGGGGTCTCGATCAATGATAATATCCCTTGGTAAGCCCCAATACTTCACCACATTCTTAAAGAATAGCTTGGCGGCTTCCTTGGCGGTGCAACCTGGTGTGGCGGGCATGAAGGTGGCATATTTGGAAAATCTATCCACGACCACCATAATAGTACCATAACCGTCAGACTTCGGTAGGCAAGTGATAAAGTCCATAGTCATGCTCTCCCATGGACGCTCTGCAACTGTTAGTGGCTCCAAAAGTCCTCCGGGTTTTTGTTGCTCAACCTTGTCCTGTTGACAGACAAGACAAGTCTGCACATAACACTCTATGTCATCTCGCATGCGTGGCCAATAGTAGACTGACTCAACCAAGGCCCTAGTGCAACGTTGGCCTGGATGACCAGCCCACATTGTGTCATGACTCTCCCTTATAATCCGCCGTCTAATGTCTCCAAACTTAGGGACGTAGACCCGCCGACCTGTGGTAAGTAGTAGGCCGTCTTCGACCCAAAAACGTCTCGTATTACCCTGGTTGGCTAACTCGATAAGTTGTTTGGCTGCTGGATCATGTTGCATGCCTTCTTTTATAGCCTCACGAATGTCCCATCTTGTTGAAGTGATTGCAGCAAGCTCGGCTTTCCAGCTCAAGGCATCGGCTACAAATGCTGTGATCACATGTATTATTTTTGTTTGTGGCAAAGATGCCTCTGTATTATTTGATCCAGGGTCTACATATTCCTATGTGTCATCTCTATTTGCCGATTTCTTGGGTATTTCTCGTGAGTCCTTGGGTACTCCTATTTTTGTGTCCACTCTTGTGGGTGATTCTATTATTATGAATCAGATCTACCGGTCCTGCATTATTTTACATTCTGTGGTTATGAAACTAGAGCAGATCTTCTGCTGCTTGAGATGACCGACTTTGAAATCATCCTGGGCATGGACAGGTTATCTCCATTCCATGCCATTCTAGATTGCCATGCCAAGATTGTTACCTTGGCTATTCCAGCATTGCCTAGGTTGGAGTGGAAGGGTTCGTCTCTTAGTGCATATAATCAAGTTATTTCTTTTCTGAAGGCTCGACATATGGTCGAGAAGGGTTGCTTGGCTTATCCAGCCTATGTTCGGGATTCTACTGCAGTCGGTTCAGTGCCTGTAGTCTGGGAGTTCTTCGATGTATTTCCTTCAGATCTTCCAGGCATGGAACCAGATCGTGATATTGATTTATGTATTGACTTGGCTCTAGATAACCAGCCTATATCTATCCTACTGTGTCGCATGGCACTGAAAGAATTGAAGGAGTTGAAAGAACAACTTGAGGAGTTGCTATCCAAAGGGTTCGTCAGACCGAGTGTATCGCCTTGGGGTGAACCAATATTATTTGTGAAGAAGAAGGATGGAACGATGCGAATGTGTATTGATTATCGCCAATTGAACAAAGTAACTATTAAGAACAAGTACCCATTGCTGCGTATTGATGATCTATTTGACCAGTTGCATGGTGCTAGGGTGTTCTCTAAGATCGACTTGAGGTCGGGGTACCATCAGTTGAAGATTCAGGATTCGGATGTTCCTAATACTGCTTTCCGGGCCAGAGATGGTCATTGTGAGTTTTTGTTGATGCCCTTCGATTTGACTAATGCCCCATCGGCATTTATGGATCTGATGAACAGGGTATTCAGGCCATACATTGATTCTTTTTGTCATTGTCTTCATTGATGACATTTTGATCTACTCGCGCAGTAAGGAATAGCACGAGCAGCATATGAGAGTGGTGCTTCAGACGCTGCGGGAACTAAAGCTATATGCTAAGTTCTCTAAATGTGAGTTTTGGCTAGATTCTGTAGCATTTTTGGGGCATATTGTATCGGGCGAGGGTATTAAATTTGATCCCAAAAAGATCGAGGCAGTTCATAATTGCATCGTCCCACTTCGACTACTAAGATCAGGAGTTTCCTAGGGTTACCAAGTTATTATCGTCTGTTCGTGGAGGGCTTTTCATCTATTGCAGCACCTTTGACCAAATTAACCCAGAAGGGTGCTCTGTTCCTATAATCCGATGATTGTGAGTGGAGCTTTGAGAAGCTCAAGACAGCATTGACTACATCACCGGTGTTAGTGTTTCCTTTACGCATTGGTTTGGGTTGTGTATTAATGCAGGAGGGGCGAGTTATTGCATATGCTTCACGTCAGCTGAAACCCCATGAGAAGAATTACCCAGTACATGATTTGGAGTTAGTTGCGATTGTTCACGCTCTTAATATTTGGAGGCACTATCTTTATGAGGTATCTTGTGAGGATTATACTGACCATTTTAGTTTGCAGCATTCATTCAAACAAAGGGATTTTAATTTGAGGCAGCGCAGATGGCTGGAGTTACTAAAAGATTATGATATCACTATCCTGTATCATCCCGGCAAAGCAAATGTAGTTGCAGACGCCTTAAGTAGAAAGGCGGAGAGTATGGGTAGTTTGGCTTTTATTGAAGCAGAAGAAAAGCCATTAGCTTTGGACATTCAGTCATTGGCTAACAGAATTGTAAGATTGGATATTTCAGAGCCCAGTTAAGTTCTTGCGTGTGTTGTAGCTCAGTCTTCACTATTTGAGCAGATCAAGGCTCGCCAGTATGATGATCCACTTATTGGTTCTTCAAGAAACAATACTACGAGGTGGTGCCAAGGAGGTTACGATAGGCGGAGATGGTGTTCTGCGACTCCAGGATCACGTATGTGTTCCTAATGAGGATGGACTGAGGGAGAAGATCCTAGAGGAGGCACATAGTTCTCGGTATTCTATTCATCCAGGTGCTACGAAGATGTATCATGACCTGAGGCAACATTATTGGTGGCGGCGAATGAAAAAGGACATAGTTGAGTATGTAGCTAGGTGTCTAAATTGCCAGCAAGTTAAATACGAGCACGAGAGGCCAAGTGGCCTACTTCAGCAAATGACTATACCGGAGTGGGAATGGGAACACATTACTATGGACTTTGTAGTTGGGTTGCCACAGACCTTGCAGAAGTTTGATGCAGTTTGTGTCATTATCGACAGGTTGACCAAGTCGGCACATTTTATTTCGGTTGTGACTACGTATACTTCAGAGAGGTTGCCCAGATTTATATTCAGGAGATAGTTCAGTTGCACGGTGTGCCAATTTCCATCATATTAGATAGAGGCCCTCAGTTTACTTCATATTTCTGGAGAGCAGTATAGAGTGAATTGGGGACCCGTGCGGAGCTGAACACAACCTTTCATCAGCAGACCGACGGGCAGACGGAGCGGACAGTTCCGATTTTGGAGGATATGCTCAGGGCATGTGTGATTGACTTTGGAGGTCAGTGGGATCGTTTCTTGCCTTTGGCCGAGTTTTCTTATAATAACAGTTACCAATCCAGCATCGAGATGGCTCCATTTGAAATCGGAACACTTAGTTCTTTAGTTTGGCTTTAAAAGACCAAGTTTGACTTCGGTCAATATTTTTAGAAAATGACCCCAGAATCGGGATTTAATGGTTCCAATAGGTTCATATGGCAATTTTAGACTTGGGTGCATGGTCGAATCGGGTTTTGGACAACTCGGGAGTGTTTCGACGCTTAATAGTGAAAATCAACTATTTAAATTTGGTTTGGAGTAGATTTTGGAGTAATTGAAGTCTGTTTTGAATTCCGAACTTGAGAATAGTTTCGTATGATGATTTAAGACCTGTACGTAAAATTTGGTGTCATTCCGAGTAGTTTAAGTATGTTTCGGCGCGTTCGGAGTAAGTTTGAAAATTTTGAAAATTCTAAGTTGAATCAATTTGGTTTGGGGTATAATTCTTAGTTTTTATGTTGTTTTACACATTCTGAGGGTTCGAGCGAGTCTGGTTTATGATTTCAAACTTGTTGGTATGTTCGGGCGGGGCCTCGGGGGCCTCGGGTGTTAACCGGACGAGGCTCGGATGAAGTTTGGACTACAGGGCGGCAGCTGAAGCTTCCAGTTTCTACTGCAACCGCACCTAGGGATGGGCATAAAATCCGAAAAACCGAATTCCGAACCGAATCGAATTAATTTAGTATTTCAGTTTTGATTTTTTCGGTATAATTCGGTATTACATTTTCAGTATTTCGGTATAACGGTACGGTCCTCGGTATTAGGATCTTGAAATTTTGGTATACCGAAATACCGAATTTTTAAAGAATTTTATGTTGGACCTATACTGCTCAGCCCAACCCAATATGTTGTATATGTAATTCTCTACACTGCCCTAGTGCCCAACGCCTCAGTCCAACCCAATAAGGCCCAACAGAAACCGCTTTAGTCTTTCACTATAGGGATTGGGGAATTAGAAAGGGAGAAACAGAAATAGAGAAACCTAACCTAAGAGAATAGAGATCGGCTGCTGTGACTGTGAGAGAGAACTCAGAGAAGTGAGAACCTCAGACGACGTCACGGTGACTTCACGACCTCGGCGCCGATGACTCTACTGCTGGTTTCCTCATTTTTTACCTTCATTCGTCAATCTTCAACTCTTCAACAGGTTCATAACTTTTTATTCTTCAATCTTCAGTTTGTTTTTATAATAATAGTTGTACTGTTGGAGAAGGAATGTTATTTTGAATTTTGGGGTATGAATTTTGATGTAGCTGTAGTGTTGAATTTTGGGGAATGAATATTTCAAAGTGAACTGAAAAAATAATAATTATTATTGCCTCAGGTTGCTCTAAATTATGAAGATGGAAATCCTGTAGAGGCAAAAGGCATAGGACGAAAAATTCTGGACAAGGTGCAACAAACGTATGCATTGGAGCTAGCCGGCAAAGATTTTGCCTATGATGGTGAGAAGAGCCTGTTTACAATTGGTACACTACCTCACAACAAACTTGTGTTTACTGTTGTGTTGGAGGATCCCTCTTCTTCTTCTAGGTGCAGTACTCGATTTCTTTTTGCATTTTACAATAAACGATTTTGGTTTTTTAAAAACCAATTTTATGTATCAACTAAACTTTTGCTTTATGTATACAGAAGCACTACTCGAGGTGGAAGTCTTGAAAGGAGCCCTGGTGAGGCTGATAAAAAAAGGTCAAAGAGGCAGCCACGGTCAAAGCCATACAAAGTGGTAATTAAGTACTCGTTTTACTGTTTCATTTAATTCGTTTCTGCTTGTATCGTCGCTTAATTAGACTGATTTGATTAATTATGTCATTGTTAATATGTGTCTTGCCTCTTTTCTGGTTTTATTTTTCTCTCTGATTAATTGTGTTAGTATTAGGTTAATTTTAGGAGTTTAATAATGCTGAATTTTTTTGCACAATTCTGTGAAGATGTTGCACTCCTTAGTCCTTAATTGTTGTGCAATGTGTGAGTTAGGCAGAATTGTGAATTGTGTAAGGTGCACTTTGAATTCTACTGCACTATGTGAGTTAAGCTTTGAATTGTACAATGTGCACTTTGAATTGGCAGCTTTGAAGTTTGAATTGTACACTGTGAAGATGTTGCACTCCTTAGTCCTTAATCGTTGTGCACAGTGCACTGTTGCACAGAATTGTGCACTATTGCCACTCGTTAGTGTTGCTTATTTAGCGATTATTAAACCGAAACCGTACTGAACCAAAATAAGAAATACCAAATCGTACCAAAATAATTTGATACGGTATTTGGTATACACAATTGATAAACCGAATACCGAAATACCAAACCGAAATTCTTAAATACCGAACCGAAATACTGAATGCCCACCCCTAACTGCACCTGCGCTTGGCCAACCGCAAGTGCGAGCTCGCAAAAGCGAGCCGCAGAAGCGGACAAGACATATACGCCAAGGAATCGCATGAGCGAGATTTTTGGCGCACCTACGAGCGCGCAGGTGCGATGCAATACGGCGCAGAAGCGGCTAGAGCCGCAGGTGCGGAAGAAGCACCGTAGAAGCAGACGCACATGTGCGGTCCTTAGGGCGCAAATGCGAAGCTTGTCCAGGCGAGGGAAACTCGCACCTGCGAGGCTTTTTCTGCAGGTGCGGCTAGCCCTCCGCAGGTGCGAAATTACTGCTGGGGAGAACGTTTTAAATGGGCGAGGCTCAGCCATTTAAGCCCATAATTCCTCCATTTTTGGGAGATTTTGGAGCTTTTTGAGAGGGGATTTCAACTAGCAACTTGAAGGTAAGTACATAGATTATGGGTAGATTATGACCGGTAAATCTTGGAAATCAAGGGTTTAGATTAAAAACTTAGTTTTTTTTTCTATAAAAATGAGATTTTAACCACGAAAATAGTTATGGAATTGGATGGAAATTGTATATTTGAGTTCTTGAGATTTTGGCTAACGATTTCCTCCAAAAATTTCTGGAATTCAGACACGTGGGCCCGGGGTGAATTTTAAGAATTTTACCATTTTGGATAGGGTAATTTATTTAATAGTCTAATTTCAAATTATTGACCATGTATTAATTATTTTATATAACTTTTGGATAGTTTCAGATATTTTGGCATCGAATTGAAGTTTTTACATGACATTTTGATCGGGAAGTGGACTTTGAGACAAGGTAAGTCTCTTGTCTTACCTTGTAAGAGGGAATTTACCCCATAGGTGATTTAAAATAATAATTGTTGCTAATTGTGGGGCTACGTACGCACGAGGTGACGAGAGTCCGTGCGTAGATACTAATTATGCTATGTCCGGGTAGTTTAGGACTCAAATCATGAGATGCTTGTGATAATTGCATCCTCTTATACTTGAATTTTTGTATAAATTAATTAATTGTTATAGAAATTGTACATCTTTATGTGTTATACTTATAATAACTTCTCATTTCGGAGGTTCATAAGAAAATGTTCTCATTTCTTGTGGAACGGGCCGAACACCTCGGCAGTATAGATGCATCTATGGATCGCGCCGCACGTCCCTCGGCAGTGTACACGACACTCTGGATCGGGTTGTACGACCTCAGCAAAAATCGTGCCTAATAATAATAATTACAAGATACTTGGATATTTTAATTGCATCTTGTGGAGTTAATTGATAAATTAAAAATTATTGAAATTTAAGGAATTAATTATTTTTATTTTTTAATGAAGTTATTATGGTTCACCTAAAAAAAATAATGTTTAATTAAATGTTTCTATTGTAATATTATTGACCCATAGTGAGTGTCAAAGTCGACCTCTCGTCACTACTTCTTAGAGATTAGGCTTGATACTTACTGGGTACACGTTGTTTGCACACTCATGCTACACTTGCTGCACATTTTATGTGCAGGACCTGAGATCGGTGCTATAGTTGGACCTACCGGAGTGCATCCACGATACCCCGAGACCTAGTGGTGAGCTGCCTTTCTGAGTTATCCCGCAACAGCTAGTGCCTCTCCTTGTATTTTTATTCTGTCTATTTATTTCAGACAGTTGTTAGAAATTTTGTATAATCTACTAGATACTCATACACTTGTGACACCAGATTTTGGCACCCACTAGTAGAATTTTTTAGATTTAATTATTTTTCTTGGTTATTTTAATTTACCAGATCTTTTCATATTGTTTTAATTCTTGCAAGTAAGAAGAGTTTAATTACTCGGTTAATTTTTAAAGAATTGAATATGTGTTTAAATCACTAGTTGGCTTGCCTAGCTGTAGTGTTGGGCGTCATCACGACCTATAGGTGAAATTGGGTCGTGACAATTGTGACGCGGGCTGATGAGGGCAGATCCGTCATAATTGGTAAGCTTTTAGGCTGACAAGCTTCTGAAAAAGGGATGTACCTGTCACCTTAGACAAATCCAACATGGAAATATGAAAGAAAAATGAAGAAATTTATATAGCATAATATAAGTTCACGTGATATATGTGATAGTTGCCCGTTGGTCTCGAAAATGGCGTAACCAAATGACAAATTCGTGAAGTATGTTAGTCTTCAATAGATTGAATCACACTCATAACACATATATCAGCAGATCATCATATTATTCGCATAAAATATGGACTTCAACTGATTATACAGTGTTCAAAATTACTCATATGTGGCATAACCACAAATAACTTATCTTATATGTTTGTTCTTATCTGTTTTCTGTTCAGCCTGTTTTATTCGTGATTAAAATTAACCGTGGAACAGATGCAGTTTAGCTTACAAAATATCGAAGTGGCCATCAGCAACAACTTGCACCGTCAAAAACAAAATACGGATCTTTAAATGTTCCTTCAAACTTCCCTACAACATTATTTGTTCCGATATTTTTTATTTTTATAGTGAATGAATTTTATACAATTATAACAGTATTTGACATTTAAATATATTTTGGTTGTTATATGCAAAAATTATCCAAAAATAAACTTTTTTAATCACTACTAAAAAACTGCCAAAAAGCATCCAGAAAAACAAACCGAAATCGGTCGGAATCCAACAAAAATCGACCGATTTCCGACCGTTTTCAATTAGCCAATAAAATAATGGTTGCAAATGGGGAGCGACCGAAGTCAGTCACTATTTTCCGACTGAAGTCGGTCGGTAACTGTCAACGCAGTTTGACCAAATATCTGACACAAATTAATTTTACCGACCAATGTCGGTCAGTATTGTTAAAATTATTTTTTAATTATTTTTAAATTACCGACCGAATTCGGTCGGAAATTTAATTATTTTTTTTTTTCAAAATTATTCAATTCCGATCGACCTCGGTCGGTATTGTTAAAAATATTTTTTAATTATTTTTAAATTACCAACCGAATTCGGTCGGAAATTTAATTATTCATTTTTTAAATTATTCATTTCCGACCGAAATCGGTCGGTATTGTTAAAATATAAAATTATACAAGAAGTTTGAAATCATAAAACGGACTCGCTCGAACTCTCGAAACACGCAAATCATCACCAAATTTAAAGAACATTAAACCTTCAAATAGTTGATTTTCACTATTAAGCACTGAAATACTCCTGGGTTGTCCAAACCCCGATTCGAACATACGCCCAAGTCCAAAAATATCATACGAACCTATTGGACCAGATTTCGGGGGTCGTTTACTAAAAATATTGACCGAAGTCAAACTTAGCATTTTAAGGCCAACTTAAGGAACCAAGTGTTCCGATTTCAACCCGAACACTTTCAAATCCCGAACCATCCATCCCCGCAAGTCATAAATTAATAAAAGTACATGCAAGGAGTTTTATTTAGGGGAACATGGTTCTAAAAGTCAAAATAATCGGTTGGGTCATTACAAATAAATTCATTAACTCCTTCTATAAATTCCTCCCTAAAAAATCTACGATTAGGATAATTCCTATTATACACCCAACTACGATATTCCATCTACACAGAGAACAAATAAATTGCATATTATATTAATTTAAAATTTCATATATATATATATATATATATATATATATATATATATATATATATATATATATATATATATATATAAATGAATTCAATTAGCTTATATGATTCTGTCATTAATCATATAATTATACCTTAAATTAATTTATAATTCTACAATAAGCTTATGAATTCAATTAGCATATGATTCTATAATAAGTTCATAATTTATACCTTAAATTAATTTATACATTAAATAATTTAAATGCATTAATTTGAACTCTATTAAGAACCATAAGTTCTATAATTTATAATTCTATAATAAGCTTATAATTCTATAATAAGCTTATGAATTCAATTAACTTATGATTCTATAATAAGTTCATAATTTATATCTTAAATTACTTTATACATTAAATAATTTAAATGCATTAATTTGAATTCTATAAAGAACCATAAATTCATAATTTAAGGTTGTTTGTTATTTATACCTTAAGTTCATAACTTATTCCCTTTTTAGGGACTGTCACTACGTTCGCTAACCAATCCGGGTATTTAACCTCCCGAATGGATCCTATTTTAAGGAGTTTAGATACATCGTCTTTGATGAAAGCATGTTTGACTTCGGACTGAGATCTCCTCTTCTGCTTGACCGGATGGAACTTCGGATCCAGGCATAGCTTATGAGTGGTTATCTCCAATGGGATCCCTGTCATGTCAAGGTGGGACCTAGCAAAACAATCGTCATTAGTCATAAGAAATTGAATGAGTTTTTTTATGAGCTTGGGGCGTAACCCCGTGCCCAGGTATACCTTTAGATCGGGCAAGTGTTTACTCAATATGACTTGTTCCAGCTCCTCGCTCTTTGATTTAGTGGCATTGGAATCATCGGGGGCTATAAAAGATCTGGGGACCCCGTAATCATCATCCTCGTCTACCCCTCGTTCCTGCGATTCTGCCGAGGCTGGTATCAGTGATAGCTATTTGGACACGTTTTTGACCATCTGGTTTGGATATAGCTCAATTGAGATTGCAGATACCTGTATCACTTCATCGACCGCGAACATTTCCTTGGCGGACGCTTGTTCCCCATAGATTGTTTTGACTCTGCCAGGTGTTGGGAATTTCAGTACCTGGTGCAGTGTCGAGGGCACTACTCTCATGTTATGAATCCATGGTCTCCCGAACAAAGTGTTGTACCTCATGTCTCCTTCGATCACCTAAAACTTTGCTTCATGGATAGTTCCGGCAGTGTTCACCGGTAATGTTATTTCACTCTTAGTGGTTTCACATGCCATGTTGAATCCATTTAGAACTCGTACTGCATGCACGATTTTGTCTTGTAGACCGAGCTTCTCCACAACCCTCGATCAGATGATGTTGGCCGAGCTACCCGGATCAATTAACACACGTTTAACTCGAACTTTATTTACAAGTACAGATATTACCAGTGCATCATTGTGAAGCTGTATGATCCCTTCCGTGTCCTCGTCATTGAAAGACAATGTCCCTTCTGGTATCTAATATCGAGTAAGTGTTTCTCTCGTGATGAATAATTTGGTGCTCTTCATCATCGCCCCCTGAGGGACATCGACCCCACCAATGATCATGTTAATGACGTGTTGAGGTTTCTCTTTTTCGATATGTTTATTAGAATCCTATTCCTGAAATTATTCTTTGCTCGGCCGCTCAGGAATTATCGAAGATGCCCGTTGTTGAATAGTCGGGCTACTTCTTCTCTCAACTGCCGGCAATCCTCCGTTCTGTCACCGTGAGTGTCGTGATATTTACACATCTGGTTAGGATCACTTTGGGTTGGATCAGATTGTAAAGGTCGATGACATTTGGTATCTTTGATGCATCTGATAGGTGATACAATGGCTGAAGAATCAACATTAATGTTATATTTTGATGACCTCGGTTCCTCTTTAGGACTGATGGTCTGGTCGAAGCCATTCTTGCTCATGAGTCCCCGTTACTATGACCTCGATCGCTTCTACTTTCATTCCTCAAAGAGTTCCGCCCGGACTCACTGCTTCTTCCGTCTCCATTATACGGCTGATACCGATTCCTTTTTTGCCTTGGTTCACGATCGATGTCTCTCTTGGCTCTGTCGATGAATCTAACGGGATAAATGGACCCCGAAGGGCCCCTGAGTTGATCAACTTCCACTCTGATTTTTGATTGATACCGGTTATGCACGTCGGCCCAAGTAACAGCTGTATATTCTATCAGGTTTTGTTTCAACTGCTATGAAGCGACCGAGCTTCTAACATTGAGCCCTTGGGTAAAATCCTGAACGTCCCAATCATCAGCGACCAGTGGCAGGTCCATTCGTTCCATTTGAAATCCGGACACAAACTCTTTGAGCATCTCGTTATCCTTCTGCTTTACTTTGAAAAGATCTGATTTCCTAGTCTCGACCTTAATGGCCCCGGCGTGTGCTTTCACGAAAGAATCCGCAAGCATAGCAAATGTGTCAATAGAATTAGGAGGCAAGTTATAGTACCATATCATAGCCCATTTTGATAGAGTCTCTCCGAACTTCTTCAACAGGACAGACTCGATCTCGTCATCCTCTAAGTCGTTCTCTTTAATGGCACTTGTGTAAGAGGTTACATGCTCATTCGGGTAGGTCGTTCTGTTATACTTGGTAATCTCGGGATGGGGAATTTCTTAGGGATCGGCTTTAGAGCCGCACTTGGAGGAAAAGGTTTTTGCACGAACTTTTTTGAATCCATGCCTTTCAATATTGGCGGTGCTCCTAGGATTTGGTCTACCCTGGAATTGTAGGTTTTCACCTTTTTGTCATTAGCTTTTATTTTCTTTTACCCCGATTCTATCCGTTTGGTCAGCTCTTCGAGCATCTTTATTGTCACGACCCAAAATCTATTAAGGTCGTGATGGCGCCGTACACCGCTGTCAGGCAAGAAAACAATACATACTTAGTTTGGTTCTCATTTTAATATTTTGATATCATATTTTCCTTTAATTAAATAGTAAAAGATGGAATTTACAAAGTAAATAATAATATTTTTAACAATTTCAATATAGGACAACCCATAATCACCCTAACACTCGGTGTCACAAGTGCATGAGCATCAACTAGGAAGTAAAATAAAATACAACATCTGTCCGGAAAATAAATTTGGACAGGAGAAATATAAATACTCTGAAGGAGACTCTGCTGGCTGCGGATCTTAGTATAGAGTGTAACTCACCTAAGTCCCCGTAATAACCGCGCCTCTGCGCCCACAAGGCCACTAGTCATATATGTATCTGCACAAAATGTGCAGCAAGTGTAGTATGAGTACGTAAATCAACGCGTACCCAGTAAGTATCCCGCCTAACCTCGAAGAAGTAGTGACGAGGGGTCAACTCGGACCCTTACTATGGGCTATAAATAAAAAACCAATGATATAATTAAGCATGGATCACGTAGAACGGCTGTAAGCTCAATATCGTGAAATAAGTAAATAATTCTTTTTTAATAAGAAATTTCCCAAATTCATTTTCATTATTTAACAATTTATATCTCCAGCCAATAAAATTGCGTCAATTATTATTAGTTCCAAGAAGTTATCATGCGCAAGTCATGCTGAGGTCGTACGGCCCTATCCAACATATAAATGTAAATTGTGCACTGCCGAGGGTCGAACGTCGCGAACCAACATATAAATATAAACCTGCCGAGGCGAACGGCCCGCTCCAATTAGAGTAGTGAAAATTTACCCCGCTCACGGAATATATTTGCGACGCGGTAGCACATGAATTTCTTAAGTTATTATAATATTTCTTAAAATATTTTTCAAAACAAAAATACGAAATTCAATGAAAATTTTCAAGTCTCGAAATCCTCAATTTCAACTCTTGTATAGGCAAATAATAAACATAATCAAATAACGGTATCAACAAGGCATGGTGTAAACCTAAAACTACCCGGACATAAGCATAATTAGTAGCTACGCATGGACTCTCGTCACCTCATGCGTACGTAACCCCCCGCAAGTAGAAGCACATATTTAATCAATTCACCTATGGGTTAATTCCCTCTTACAAGGTTAGAAAGGAGACTTACCTCGCTACGCAATTCCATAACCGGCTCCAAAGCCGCTCCAACAACTCAAACAGACGCCCGTCACTCCAAAACTAGTCAATAAATGTGCAAATCCATAAATATATACTCTAACACTCATTATAATTCAATCTACAACAATTTGCAACCGCTCAAAAAGTCGATAAAATCACCCTCGGGTCCATGTGCCCGGATTCCGAAAATATTCGAAGATAACCATTACCCATAACCTCACGAATCCAAATATATGATTTATTTCCAATTCCATGTCCAAATTCGTGGTCAAAATCCAAAATTACCAATTCTATATTTTCTATCAAAATCCCACAATTTCTACCAATTTTCATGCTTTAATCCATATAAAAACCACGTATTTAACTCAAAATAGGTGGGGATAACTTACCTTGCCATTGATGATAAAAACCTCCACTTGAACCTCTCCAAGAATCGCCCAAACCAAGAAAAATGAAAGAAAATAGGCCAAACCCCCGTTCTTAAAGAACCCTTCTGCCCAGCGACTCCCGTACATGCGACCTCTTCACCGCATCTGCAGTCCCGCAGGTGCGGCCAAAACCTCGCACCTGCGCATGCCCTCTGCCTAGCACAACTCCACACCTGCGATTCCAAATGCACCCTCTCGCACATGCGGAGACCTTTCGCTTCTATGACTCCAGCTGCCACCTCAAATTTCGCTTCTACAGATATTTCTTCGCACCTGCGCCTTCGCAGGTGCGCCCAAATGTTTCGCACCTACGGTTGCTGGGCAGCCTCCTCTTCTTCACACCTGCGACTTGTGGCTCGCACCTGTGAGCTCGCACATGCGGCCCTTTTCACGCAGGTGTGATTGCACCAGATATAAGTTGCCTCATCATTTCTTCCATGTCCAAACTCTATCCGTTAACCATCCGAAATCCACCAGAGGCCTTCGGGACCTCAACCAATTATACCAACACGTCCCAAAACATATTACGAACTTAGTCGAGCCTTTAAATCACATCTAACAACATCGAAACTACGAATCATCCTCCAATTCAAACTTAATGAACTTTAGAACTTCAAATTCCTACAATCGATGGCAAAACCTAGCAAATCACGTTCGATTGACCTCAAATTTTGCACACAAGTCATAACTGACATTGCGGACCTACTCCAACTTCCAGAATCAGAATCAGAATCCGACCCAGATATCAAAAAGTCCACTCCCAGTCAAACTCTCCGAAAACCTTCAAATTTCTAACTTTCGCCAAATGACCCCGAAATGACCTACGGACCTCCAAATCCACTTTCGGACGCGCTCCCACTACTGGATAACTATACGGAGCTATTCTCAGGCTCGAAATCCCAAACGAACATCAAAAACACTGAAATGCACTTCAACTCAAATTTATGAAATTCTTCCAAAATGCCAACTTCCATAATAGGCGCCGAAACGCACCCGGGTCATCCAAAACCCGATCCGTACATACGCCCAAGTCTAAAATCATCATACGAACCTGTTGAAATCTTCAAATCTCGATTCCGAGATCGTTTACTCAAAAATCACACTTTAGTCAATTCCTCTAACTTAAGGCTTCCAAAATTAGAATTTTCTTTCCAAATCAACTCTGAAATCCCCGAAATAAAATTCCGACCACGCATACAAGTCATAATACCTGAAATGAAGCTGCTCAGGGCCTCAAACCACCGAACGACGTGCTAAAGCTCAAAACGACCGGTCGGGTCATTACATTTATTATCTCGGGGTCAGCTGCCGATACATTTTCATTTGACCTTCTCGTGACCGGTTCATCCCTGTGGGGTAACTTCTCGGGGTTGATCGGGTTCAACTCTGCTCGGTGCACGGCTTTGGTTCTGTAACTGAGCTATCGCCGCATGTTATGCCTGCAGTATTTCGAAGACCACCCGTAAACTGATCCCGTCTCCTCTAATGTTTGTGTATTTTGAGTTGCCGATCGGGCTCCACAACTGATGTTATTCTCGGGGTCAGTAGGCAAATTTGCATCAATAGCCACATGTGAATTAGCGTCGATTGGGCCCGCGACTGGAATTCCAATGGGATTTACGGGAGGTATCTCGTCATCGGGCGCTATGTTGTTGTTTTCATCGTGATAACCGTACTCGTTATCAACATCTAAGGGCGCCAATTGAGAGTTCGACATTTCGAGTTTGAACCTGAAATTAGAGACACTTCAAAGAACAAGTGTAAAGTAGTGTGTATTGTGGAGATTCTTATCAAATAACCACTATTATCCTTAGCCTCACGGTGGGCACCAAACTGTTTACCCTCAAAATCGGTTAACAATTGAATTTGTAAGTGGTTTTAAGGATACATGATCTAACTTGATACAAAACGATAAATCATATGACAATTGAAATAAGTAATGGAAAAGTAAATGCTAACCACACAAGTTGAACAGTTTTAGCCGTGGAGGGTTAGCCACCCTCGAGCCAAAAAATGCTTTGATTGATATTCGAACAGAACAACAAGAGAATAATAAAAACTTAAAGAGAATAATAATATATTGCTTAGGGATGTGTGTTACAATGTGTTATCACGCCCCTTTTTATAGTAGAGGAGCCCTACTCTATGTACATTTTTATAAAAGGTAAAAATCTCTTGATTCACTGATTGTCAGTTCCTTACTGATACGTTTCGGGATTTTCGCCGCAATATCCGACTGGTCACTGATATTTTGGTCTTCTGTTAGTTATCTCAACAATGTTCCTCCGAGTTCGTTCGAGGCCAAGGTCGACACCGTACTCACTGCTCCTCGAAGGCAGGCTTTCTGACCTCAGGTTCTAGCTCGGTGGGACTTGAGGTCGATCTTCGTCTTTGGTTGCCACGTTTCAAGCCTAATTTACCAAGTTGTAGGCGAGCTCGATTTCGACCGTATACATAAACTAAAGTGGTTTTTATAGACCCGTCAAATAATTTTGTATAGCGTGTTAGAAGAAGAATCATGAAGATACTTCTGTTTTTCAATTAATCGGATTAAAATCTGTGTGAACTATTTTATTATTTGATATTTTTAAAAAGGAAATTGATTAGTTTTTAAGTCTCTGTATATGGCTAATTGAAAGCACCATAAGTGGTTATTAAATTAAGGTTTTGAGAATGACATTAGAATCAGTGGCACGATAAAGTCTTTTGTATAATCAACTTTGAGAAAACGTTTATTTTAAGGCACGATAAAGTCTTTTGTATAATTCAAACGAATTAAATACTTCTATATGCGTGCATAGAATTATATATTTTTGTGTTTTATTGAAGTTTACTTTTAGCAATTTAGATGATCTGAGCAATTCACATATAATGTAGTATAAATTTACACGGTGCGATGCGCGAAAAGTTTCTTTACTTGTTTTGACTATTACTATCTTTCTATACAATTAATCAGGGTACTACTTTTTGATTTCTCTTTATTTACACTCAACTTTTCTTTGTCATCCTACCGAATTATAAAATTAAGAAAATACAAGTGATCTTGGTTGATTCCTCTGAAGTATATTCAGATCCATCTCTTTCTTTTCCCCTTTTTTCACAAGTTTGAGCCATATAATATAGGCGTGTCAATATTTATCTTTCTGCATGTATACAGTCGAAATAGATTTCGGCCTTCCTATGTTCGGTCGAGTTCGAATGGTAAGCAATCGGAGTAGGGTTTCGGGATGAGTTCCGAAGACAGTACAAACGAGCCTCGAGTCCGAAGGCTAATCGAGGAGTCGGCTCGATACTTTTATCGAGCCCGTGGCCAAATCAATCCGCAAGGCATTGCTTCGAGGTCGGAAATGCGCTAGCCCACCCCGAAGGTCGAACTCAAGCCAAAACCGAGGGCTCGACCCAATAACGAGTCCGAGCCAGTATCGAGCTCACAGACAAGAGCCGTTACAATCGCACTAAAGGATAGAATCTTGGCGGGAATCGAGGAAGAGACAATTCATCATGGGTCCTCCACTATATGCTTTATTTTATTATGAACAAAGTAGGATCCCTCTATTATAAATGGGGGAATCCTTGTAAGCAGGGGGGCCGAATACACTGTAGAAAAAAGATCACTTCTTATATTGAAAGATATCTCCTGATGCTTGTTTATTTTTTTTTTACCTTATTCATTCTTTTGCTCATTATTCTCATTCTCATAGTAAGAACACTCATATTTCTATTTCTCTATACGATTGGTATCAAATTGTATCGCATATCCTTAGAACCACACACAAATTTAACGTTATCTGACTTTTTGGGTAAACACTGCACACATATAAAAAAGAATAATTAACCTAAACACCCGTTCATTCAATCACTTACGCCAAAAATAGCTAGCGGGTATATGAAATATGTATAATTTATATATAATATGTGTATAACCGTGTACAGTTAGCATATAATCTATATATACCAATTAGGAAAAGTAAATAATAAACTAAAATGTATTTTTTCAATATTAGTTGTGGACTACTCTATAATTAAACCTAAAACAAATGTCTATTCTCATTTTTTATTTGTAAGATATTAAACTGAAAAAGAACTCTATCCATATATGCAATTATCTAAAGTTACCTATCATGCGAAATGATAATGTGAAAAAAAGTTGTCCTTAATTATAGAAGTTAAATCTTGTATGATTTACATCATACCTTTATATCAGTGGTTGGTGATTATACCTCATTTGCTGTTCAAGTTCATGTATCCATTGCCCTTTGACTTATCCACGGCTGCCCAAACAATTATAGGTACATTAAAACCTCTATATAACAATCTCATTTGTTTCAATATTGTTTGATTGCTATAGTGAAATACTGTTATAGAGAAGATATTATAACACAATATGAAGAATAGTATACGTTCCAAAGAAAACTTAGCTACTATAGGTATAGCAAAAATTTTCTATAATAGTCTCATTTGTTCTGATATTTTTTTGTTGCTATAGTGAAATGGTATTATAGAGAAAATATTATAATATAATATGAAGAATAGTACTTGGCTACTATAGCGAATTATTATTATAGAGGATGGTTGTTAGGGCATCTCGTCCAACCTTCACTCCAAATCTTTATTCTAAAATAGAGTAACTCCAAAATGGAGTAAACTAACTCCAACCATTACTCCAAACTAGAAGATTCATTTTTATATTTCTCTGCCTCTTCTATATTATATTATTATCTTTTATTTAAATGTTATTTTCTTATTTCCATTAAACAAATCCTTTTTTTTCTTTTTTACATATTCATCCCATATAATTCATATTTCTTTCTTATATAACCATTTAAAATAAAATTATTTTATACCATAAATTTTTAAATAATATAATTTGTACGCAAATATTATAGATTATACATATTAATGGATAATTTAAATAAAAGTGAAATCATTGAGATACAAGATAATTTAATACATATTACATATAGTTTAAAATTTGGTTTAAATACTACTTAGCAACATCTTGTATTTTATATTTGCACCTTTCATTTTTGTGGTAGTTATTTATTTTTTTCTATAATTATAACTTATAATAAATTAATTTACAACTTTACATAAAAATAATATATGCATGAAAATTAATTTATCAAAATTATACGCAAAAATTAAGATGTAAAATTAATATTATGAATATATTTCATAAACATAATTAGGTATATATAATATGATAAATTAAAAGGGCTAAATAATAATAATAAAATAATAGGGAATAGTGATGGAGTAGATGATCTATAGTGTCACTCCAAATCACCCTCCATATGGAGGCAAATTTGGAGGTGGGTTGGAGCAAAATTCCTCAATATTTTAACTCCAAAATGGAGTTTGGACTTTGGAGGCAAAAATAGAGTAGGGTTGTAGATGGCCTTATAGAGAGGTGTGACTGTATATATTTTGTTTGCTAGATAACTATAGTTCCATCTTAATTATATTACCAATCAAAATTTTCTAGAGTTGACAAACTAAAATGATATTGATAAACTATTCGTATAAAATTATAAATATGAGTCTCAAATTTTTTCTCGTAACGTGAAGGTTTTTTGCACCTGCCATTTAATTAGGTCGCCTCTAACTGGTTCGTGGTCATCACTCTTTGATTTTTCAAAATAAAATAAAATTTATCGGTCTCCAAAACATATCCAGGATTGCAAGTAGTAGAAGCAATTAATTTGATGAGCATTGTGGGGAAGTTTTGTCACGACCCGAAATTCCTACCTTCGGACCGTGATGGCGCCTAACATTTCACTTGCTAGGCAAGCCAACGTTTGAATAACATTATCCACTTTTAAAATAATTTTAAATTTATTAACAACAAGGAAGCAAATGCGGAAGTAATTTTAAAATAATTTATAATAGCAATGATGTCTAAATACCATCCCAGAATTGGTGTCACAAGTGCACGAGTTTCTAGAATAA
Source organism: Nicotiana tabacum (assembly GCF_000715075.1). Classification (NCBI taxonomy): domain Eukaryota; kingdom Viridiplantae; phylum Streptophyta; class Magnoliopsida; order Solanales; family Solanaceae; genus Nicotiana; species Nicotiana tabacum. The sequence continues at coordinate 101,785 of NW_027438317.1, forward strand.
ATACAAATAAAGGTCTGAATAAAATAAAGCTGTCTGAAAATAAACACACAGCTAAAGTACAATAGACGGGGACTTCAGAACTGCGGACGCCATGCAGTTATACCTCAAGTCTCCTCTGGTAGCTGAAATCCGAGCAAGTCTATGGTACGCCGCTGGGACCAACTCCAAAATCTGCACAAGAAGTGCAGAGTATAGTATCAGTACAACCGACCCTATGTACTGGTAAGTGCTGAGCCTAACCTCGATGAAGTAGTGACGAGGCTAAGGCGGTTCACTTACATTAACCTGTACGCAATATTGATAATAACAACAAATAATATAAATAAATCAGGTAACTCATTTATAATAATTGAAACCAACCCAGCAGTCATAATCCATTATTATTTCAACCAATTCTGTTGCAGTGTGCAACCCGCTCTCACAATATATTCACATTCAATTCTATTGCAGCGTGTAACCCGCTCTCACAATATATTTATTTTTAATCAAGTCTGTCATATATTTATTTAAATCAAGTATATATATAGACTTTTAAATAAGTTTGTTGCGGCATGCAATCCGATCCCCTAATATTGACTTTTAATAAGTCTGTTGCGGCGTGCAACCCGATCCTCCAATATTAACTTTTTAACAAGTCTGTTGCGGCGTGCAACCCGCTCTCACAATATATTCACATTCAATTCTGTTGCAGCGTGCAACCCGCTCTCACAATATATTCATTTTTTAAATAAGTCTATTGCGGCGCGCAATCCGATCCCCCAATATTGACTTTTCATTATGTCCATTGCGGCGTGCAATCCGATCCCCCAATATTGACTTTTAATAAGTCTGTTGCGGCGTGCAACCCGATCCTCCAATATTAACTTTTTAACAAGTCTGTTGCGGCGTGCAACCCGATCCTCCAATATTAACTTTTAATAAGTCTGTTGTGGCGTGCAACCCGATCCTCCAATATTAACTTTTTAGCAAGTCTGTTCCGGCGTGCAACCCGATCCTCCAATATTAACTTTTTAACAAGTCTGTTGCGGCGTGCAACCCGATCCTCCAATATTAACATTTCAATCAATTCTTATAGAAGAAATTCCCCAATAAACGCAACAATTAATATAAAATCATAAGACAACAAGCATACAACAATTATAATTTAATTATGAAACAAACAATGACAATTAACAATTTATTATAGAAATCAGGGAAAAAATAGGCAATTTAATATTTGATATGCTAAATGTCAAATAACAATTAAAACACATAATTCAAATAGCATGTAACAATTAATGCAGGAATTCAAGAATTAATATTTTGACAAGGAATAAGAGAGAAACAATTATTATAGTAATTAATTTATGATAAAAAAATAATTTATGATTTTTCAAGTAAGCAGGCAAACAATTAATTTGACGACGTATAGAGACTCGTCACCTTGCCTATACATCGTTTACATGCAATTCACATAACAAACAATTTAAGGGTTCTATTCCCTCAAGTCAAAGTTCACCCCGAAACTTACCTCGCTTTGCAAATTCCAAATAAATTATTCAACCACAACTTTTCCTTTTAAATTTGCCTCCGAAAGCTTCAAATCTATTCGCAAACAATTTAATATATTCAATACTAATCATAAGAATTAATTCCATATGAATTTATAAATTTTTCGGATAAAAATCTGAAATTCATTAAAATATTTGGAAGTGGGACCCACGTCTCAAATCCCGGAAAAACTTGCGAAATCCGAACACCCGTTCCGATACGAGTTCAACCATACCAAATTTGTCCAATTCCGATATCAAATGGACCTTCAAATCTTAAATTTTCGTTTTTGGAAGATTTTATAAAAATCTGATTCTGCTTCCATAAATTCACGGATTCATGATATAAATGAGTATGAAATCATGAAATATAATCAATATAGGATAAGGAACACTTATCCCAATATTTTCCCATAAAAATTGCCCAAATATCGCCTTACCCGAGCTCAAAAATGGGAAAGAATTGAAAATGGGTCGAAACCCCATTTCCAGAACTTAAGTTCTATTTCTCGGATTTTTACCCTTCGCGAACGCGGTCAGTGCCTCGTGTTCGCGATGAACATTTCCCTCTTTCCTTCGCGAACGCGTCCCCCTCTTCGTGAACGCGAAGAGTAAATTTCACCTGCCTCCAGTTTCTTCTTCGTGAATGCGAGCCACCTCTCGCGAACGCGAAGAAGGATAGTAGAAGCAGATTTCTGCAGTTTTTCCCATGTCCAAAAGTGATCTGTTAACCACCCGAAATCAACCCGATCCCTCGGGGCTCCAAACCAAACATGCACCCAAGTCCTAAAACATCATACAAACTTGCTCGCACGATCGAATCGCCAAAATAACACCTAGAACTACGAATCGGACACCAAATCAAAGGAAGTTTTCAAGAAAACTTTAAAACTTATATTTTTACAACCGGACGTCCGAATCACGTCAAATCAACTCCGATTCTCATCAAATTCGGCAGACAAGTCATAAATATTATAGTGGACCTATACCGGGCTCCAAAACCAAAATACGGACTCGAGGTCAATAAATCCAACATCAGTAATTTCTTAGAAATCATTAAGCTTTCAAGCTTTTAATTTTTCATCAACATTCCATAACTCGGGCTAGGGACCTCGGGATTCGATTCTGGGCATACGCCCAAGTCCCAAATCACGATACAGACCTACCAAAATTTTCAAAATACTGATCCGGGTCCGTTTGCTCAAAATGTTGACCAAAGTCAATTTAGTTGAGTTTTAAAGCTTTATTTCCCATTTTAATTCATTTTTCACATAAACACTTTTCTGGAAAATTGTACGGACTGCGCACGCAAGTCGAGGAATAATAAATGGTGTTTTTCGAGGTCTTAAAACACAGAATTACTTATTAAATTTAAAGATGACATTTTGGGTCATCACATTCTCCACCTTTAAAACAAACGTTCGTCCTCGAACGGAGTTAGAAAGAAGTACCTGAGCTTTTGAATAAGTGTGGATATTTACTCTGCATGTCCGACTTGGACTCCCAGGTAGCTGCCTCTACCGGCTGAGCTCTCCATTGCACCCGAACTGAAGGATAACTCTTTGACCTCAACTGTCGGACCTGCCGGGCTAAAATAGCCACCAGCTCTTCCTCGTAAGTCAAATCTTTGTCCAATTGGACTGAGCTGAAATCTAACACATGGGACGGATCATCATGATATTTCCGGAGCATAGACACATGGAACACCGGATGAACCGCTGATAAACTAGGTGGTAATGCAAGCCTGTAGGCTACTTCACCCACCCTTTCAAGAATTTCAAAGGGTCCGATATACCTAGGGCTCAACTTGCCCTTCTTTCCGAACCTCATTACACCTTTCATAGGTGACACCCGGAGCAATATTCGTTCTCCAACCATGAATGCAATATCACGAACTTTACGGTCGGCATAACTCTTTTGCCTAGACTGAGCTGTGCGAAGTCGATCCTGAATAATCTTGACCTTATCAAAGGCATCCTGTACCAAATCGGTACCCAAAAACCGTGCCTATCCCGGTTCAAACCAACCAACTGGCGATCGGCATCGCCTTCCGTATAATGCCTCATATGGAGCCATCTGAATGGAACACCCTCCTAGGTCAATCTTGCAATGACCCAACCGATCATTTTAACTTTTAGAACCTCGTTCCCTAAAATAAAACTTTCCGTAGGTGCTTGTAATGATTTATGACTTGCGGGGATGGGTGGTTCGGGATTTGGAAGTGTTTGAGGTGAAACCGGAACACTTGGTTCCTTAAGTTGGCCTTAAAGTGCTAAGTTTGACTTCGGTCAACATTTTGAGAAAATGACCCCGGAATAGAATTTTGATGATTCCAACAGTTCCGTATGGTGATTTTGGACTTAGGAGCGTGATCGGAACTTTATTTGGAAGTCCGTAGTGAAATTAGGCTTGAAATGGCTAAAATAGGAATTACAAGTTTGAAAGTTTGACCGGGGAGTTGACTTTTTGATACCGGAGTCGGAATCCAGTTCCGAAAATTTTCATAGCTCCATTATGTAATTTATGGCTTGTGTGTAAAATTTGAGGTCAATCGGAGTTGATTTGATAGGTTCCGACATCAAATGTAGAAGTTGAAAATTCTAAGTTCCATTAAGCTTGAATTGGAGCATGATTCGTGATTTTAGCGTTGTTTGATGTGATTTGAGGTTTCAAATAAGTTTGTATGATGTTTTCGGACTTGTTGGTGTTTTGGGTTGAGGTCACGAGGGCCTCAGGTGAGTTTCAGATGGCTAACGGATCAAAAGTAGGACTTAGCTGCTGCAAAAGCTGCTGCAATTTTTCTGCTGGAAATGCTGTCAAAATCGGGCTGCCTGTCAAAATCGAGCTGCCTGACAAAAATCGAACCCCTGACAAAAATCGAGGTCCCTGACAAAAATCGAGGACCCTGACAAATCGAACCCCCTGACAAAATCGAGCTCCCGAGATTGAGCTCCCGAGATCGAGCTCTCGAGAACGAGCTCCCAAGAACGAGCTCCCGAGATCGAGCTCCCGAGATCAAACTCCCGAGATCGAGCTCCCAAGAACGAACTGGACATATCGAGCTCCCAAGATCGAACTGTGCAGATCTGTAAGTTATAAAAATAGAGGCATTCAACCCATTTGCCATTTTTGACAAACTTGAGCTTGAACAGAGGCGACTTTTAACAGATTTTCAAGGAAATACATTTGGGGTAAGTGATTCTAACTCGGATTTGATCCATATACACGAATATCATTATTTTCACAATTTAATTAGTGTTTGGAGATTTAAATTTGGAAAAGTTTAGAAATCTCATAGAAATGAAATTTTGAGATTTCGGTATCGATTCGGAGTCGAATTTGAGTGAAACTGGTATGGTTGGACTCGTAATTGAATAGGTTATCGGATTTCATAACTTTAGCCGGATTCCGAGATGTGGGCCCCGCGGGCGAATTTTTAATTAATTTTGGATCTTTTCTTTAAAATGTAGTATTTTCTTATAGAATTGATTCCTATAATATTTAGTGATTGTATCGAATTATTTTGGCTAGATTCGAGCCAGACGGAGTTGGATAATAGTGTAAAAGGCCTTATAGTGGATTAAATTGGAGCAAGACGAGGTAAGTCTCTTGTCTAATCTTTTGAGGGGGATTTTACCTCATACGTGATTAAGATTAAATAATTGTTGCTAATTGTGGGGGCTACGTACGCACGAGGTGACGAGAGTCCGTGCGTAGCTACTATTAATGCTAAAGTCCGGGTAGTTTAGGACTCAAAGCATGTATTACTTGTGTAAATTGTATTCTTTGATTAATTAATATTAATTGATATATATGAATATATTGTGAATTGTTTGATAAAGATATTAAAGGATGGAAATCTCATAGGCTTGATTTTCTATTTAAATCAATTAATTGTCAAAAGAAATTGTTCTCCTCCCAAATTTATCTTATAATAAGCATACTGTCCTTCCTGAGGCACATAAGAAAATGTCCTCCTTTCTTGTGGAGCGGGCCGAACGCCTCGGCAGGATAGATGCATCTATGGATCGCGCCGCACGTACCTCGACAGTGTACACGACACTCTGGATCGGGTCGTACTTCCTCGGCAGAAATCGTGCTTAATAATAATAATTACACGATACTTTAATAATTTATTTTAGCTTGTGAAGCTAATAAATAAATTGAAAAATCCTTGGAATTTAATGAATTATTATTCTTGCTTGTTTAGAAATTAATTGTTACTCCTATAAATGAGATTTAATTGATAAATTAGAATTTATTTGAATTGAAGGAATTTAATTAATATATTGAGAATTGTTACATTTGAAGGAATTTGATTATTTCCGCTGATTAAATAAATTATTGTAAATTCTGTAAATCATGCTGATTTAAATATCCTAGTTTTATTTCAATTATTATTGACCTATAGTGAGTTTCAAAGTCGGCCATCTCGTCTCTACCACTTCGAGATTAGGCTTGATACTTACTGGGTACACATTGTTTACGTACTCATACTACACTTGCTGCACTTTTTGTGCAGGATCTGAGATAGGTACTAGTGGAGGACCTATCATCACATACCCACGTCATCTCGAGGCATAGTGGTGAGCTGCCTTTCTGAGCCGTTCTGCAGCTACCAGTGTCTCTTCTTATATTTATATTCTGTCTATTTCATTTCAGACAGTATTTGGAGTTTTGTATAATCTACTAGATGCTCATGCACTTGTGACACCGGGTCTTGGCACACACATTGGTAGAAGTTGGTATTTTATTATTTTCTTGGAATAAAAGTTTAACCAATGTACGTTTGACTTATTAGTTGGCTTGCCTAGCTGTAGTGTTGGGCGCCATTACGACCTATAGGTGAAATTGGGTCGTGACAACATGGTATCAGAGCACTAGGTTCACGTAGGTCTCACAAGTTATGAGCAGACCTAATAGAGTCTTGCGGATCGGTACGGAGACGTCTGTACTTATCTTCGAGAGGCTATATGGTGTTAGGAAACTACCTTTCTTCATATTCTATCGTGCAATTGATGTAGTACTAAATATCCTTCTCTTATTCTCTCACAGATGGTGAGAACACGCTCTAATGAGATTCCAGACCAGGGAAGAGCTACTCCCCAAGTTGCTAGAGGCCGAGGCAGAGGCCGGGGGAGGGCTCCAGGCCGTGGTAGAGGGCGAGGACGTCCCAGGACTGTTCCAGTTATGCCGCCAGTAAATCCAGCAGAGAATCCCATTATTGAGGAGCAGGGTAAGGTGCCTGTGGCAGAGCCAGCTTCGGTGGACTTCACATCTGCACCGGGATTTCAGGATGTCATGGGTCGTATGCTGCGATTCATGGACAATATGACTCAGGCCGGTTTATTTCCGACAGACCCAGCCTCATCTTAGGCGGGCAGGGGAGCACATACCCCTACCGCGCAGGCTCATGGACAGGCGGCTGCTGTATATCAGACCCAGGGTGCACTACCCGTGGGTGGAGTCCAGCTAGTGGCAGCAGCTACACCTGATCCCAGGCCAGCTATAGCCGCCGATCCTCAGAAACTATTGGACAGATGGACTAAACTACATCCTCCTGTCTTCGGGGGTGAGCGACATGAGGATCCACAGGATTTCATTGATCGTTGCAAGGATAGACTGTACAACATGAGGATATTGGAATCCCATGGGGTTGATTTCGCTACTTTTCAGCTAGAGGGTAGAGCCCGTAGATGGTGGCAGTCTTATGCTCTTGGCAGACCAGCAGATTCTCCTCCCATGACTTGGGACAGGTTCACCCGTATCTTCTTGGACAGGTATATTCCACCCTCCCAGAGGGAAGAGTTGCGGTTTCAGTTTGAGCAGCTCCAGCAGGGTCAGATGTCAGTGACTGATTATGAGGCGAGGTTTTCTGAATTATCTTGCCATGCACTAATGATACTCCCTACTGAGGCGGAGAGAGTGCAAAGGTTTGTAGCCGGTTTACATACTGGTTTTCAGGCCACTATGGCTCGAGAGGTTAAGATGGGTACTTCTTATGAGCGAGTTGTAGAGATAGCCCGGAGGATTGAGGGTGTACGTCAGCGGAGCCGAGAGCAGATTATGAGAGATAAACGGTTCAGGTACTCTGGAGAGTTCAGAGGTGCTCCGTTTGGGGGCAGAGGTCAGTTCGTGATGGGACAGTCCAGCAGACCCCCATATCTAGCACCACCACCTCCTCGAGGTGCTCTAGTACGACTTTATTTCAGTGCTATACCAGAGAGTTCTTATCGCCCACCAGCTATTCAGGGTTCTTTCCGTGGGTATTCAGGTCCCCAGGGCCAAACACTTAGTCAGCAGCCCATCGCATCGAAGAGTTGTTACGAGTGCGGGGATCCCAGTCACATGTGGAGGTTTTGCCCTAGGCTTCGGGGTAGACCAGTACAGCAGGGTCAGCAGCCTATGCTTACCGGACCAGTTGCTCCACCAGTAGTCCGACCACCCAGAGGAGGAGGACAGATGGGTAGGGGCCGTCCTAGAGGTGGAGGTCAGCCAGGCAAAGGCCAGACAGTTGGCGCTCCAGCTCGGTTCTATGCTTTTCCGGCTAGACCAGATGCAGAGGCCTCAGATGCCGTGATTACAGGTATTATTTCTGTTTGTGGCAAAGATGCCTCAGTATTATTTGATCCAGGATCTACGTATTCATATGTGTCATCTCTATTTGCTCCATTCCTGGGTGTTTCTCATGAGTCCTTGAGTGCTCCTATTTATGTGTCCACTCCTGTGGACGATTCTGTTGTTGTGAACCGGATCTACCGATCCTGTATTATTAGATTCTGTGGTTATGAAACTAGAGCAGATCTCCTATTGCTTGAGATGACCTATTTTGAAATTATTCTGGGCATGGACTGGTTATCTCCATATCATGCTATTCTAGATTGTCATGCCAAGACTGTTACCTTGGCTATTCCAGCATTGCCTAAGCTAGAGTGGAAAGGTTCGCCTATTAGTTCATTTAATCGAGTTATTTCTTTTATAAAGGCTCAACATATGGTTGAGAATGGTTGTTTGGCTTATCTAGCCTATGTTCGGGATACTACTGCAGAGACTCCGGCTATTGATTCAGTACCTGTAGTTCGGGAGTTCCCCGATGTATTCCCGTCAGATCTTCCAAGTATGCCACCTGATCGTGATATTGATTTCTGTATTGACTTGGCTCCAGATACTCACCCTATATCTATCCCACCGTATCACATGGCTCCAAAAGAATTGAAAGAATTGAAAGAACAGCTTGAAGAGTTACTAGCCAAAGGGTTCGTCAGACCGAGTGTATCGCCTTGGGGTGCACCGGTATTATTTGTGAAAAAGAAGGATGGAACAATGCGGATGTGTATTGATTATCGCCAATTGAACAAAGTCACTATTAAGAAAAAGTACCCATTGCCGCGTATTCATGATCTATTTGACCAGTTGTAGGGTGCTAGGGTATTCTCTAAGATCGACTTGAGGTCGGGGTACCATCAGTTGAAGATTCGGGATTCGGATGTTCCGAAGACTGCTTTCCGTACTAGATATGGTCATTATGAGTTTCTGGTAATATCTTTTGGTTTAACTAATGCCCCGGTAGTGTTTATGGATCTGATGAACAGGGTATTCATGCCATATATTGATTTGTTTGTCATTGTCTTCATTGATGACATATTAATCTATTCGCAAAGTAAGGAGGAACATGAGCAGCATATGAGATTAGTGCTTCAGACATTGCGGGAACAAAAGCTATATGCTAAGTTCTCTAAATGTGAGTTCTGGCTTGAGTCTGTAGAATTTTTGGGACATGTTGTATCGGGCGAAGGTATTAAAGTTGATCCCAAAAATATTGAGGCAGTTCAGAATTGGCATCGTCCCATTTCAGCGACTGAGATCAGGAGTTTTTTGGGTTTGGCAGGTTATTATCGTCGGTTCGTGGAAGGTTTTTCATCTATTGCAGCACCTTTGACCAAATTAACCCATAAGGGTGCCCCATTCCGATGGTTCGATGATTGTGAGGTGAGCTTTCAGAAGCTCAAGACATCATTGACTACAGCACCAGTGTTAGTGTTGCCTTCCGGTTCGGGGATGTATACAGTGTATTGCGACGCTTCGCGCGTTGACTTGGGTTGTGTATTGATGCAGGAAGGGCAAGTTATTGCATATGCTTCACGTCAGCTAAAGCCCCACAAAAAGAATTATCCGGTACATGATTTGGAATTAGCTGCGATTATTCACGCTCTTAAGATTTGGAGGCATTATCTTTATGGGGTGTCTTGTGAAGTTTACATTGATCATCGCAGTTTGCAGCATTTGTTCAAGCAGAGGGACCTAAATTTGAGACAGATCAGATGGCTGGAGTTACTAAAAGATTATGATATTACTATCTTGTATCATCCGGGCAAAGCAAATGTGGTTGCAGATGCCTTGAGCAGAAAGGCGGAGAGTATGGGTAGTTTGGCTTTCATTTCAGCAGAGGAAATGCCATTAGCCTCAGATATTCAGTCCTTGGCTAACAGACTTGTGAGGCTGGACAATTCAGAGCCCAGCCGAGTTCTTGCATGTGTTGTGGCCCAATCTTCACTATTGGAGCAGATCAAGGCTCGCCAGTATGATGACCCACACCTGGTGGTTCTTCGTGAAACGGTACTACAAGGTGATACCAAGGAAGTTACGATTAGAGCGGATGGTGTTCTGCGACTCCAGGATCGTCTATGTGTTCCTAGTGTGGATGGCCTGAGGAAAAAGATCTTGGTAGAGGCACACAGTTCTCGATATTCTATTCATCCAGGTGCTACTAAGATGTATCGTGACTTGAGGCAACATTATTGGTGGCGACGAATGAAAAACCACATAGTTGAGTATGTAGCTCGGTGTCTAAATTGCCAGCAAGTTAAATATGAGCACTAGAGGCCAGGTGGCCTACTCCAGCAGATGACCATACCAGAGCGGAAATGGGAACGAATTACTATGGATTTTGTAGTTGGGTTGCCGCGGACCTTGAGGAAGTTTGATGCAGTTTGGGTGATTGTTGACAGGTTGACCAAGTCGGCACATTTTATTCCTGTTGTGACTACGTATACTTCAGAGAGGTTGGCCCAGATATATATTCAGGAGATAGTTCGGTTGCACGATGTGCCAATTTCCATCATATAAGATAGAGGCCCTCAGTTTACTTCACATTTCTGGAGAGCAGTACAGAGTGAGTTGGGGACCCGTGTAGAGCTCAGCACAGCCTTTCATCCGCAGACCGATGGACAGTCAGAGAGGATAATTCAGATTTTGGAGGATATGCTCATGGAAAGTGTGATTGACTTTGGAGGTCAGTGGGATCGTTTCCTGCCTTTGGCCGAGTTTGCTTATAATAACAGTTACCAATCCAGCATCGAGATGGCTCCATTTGAGGCTTTATATGATCGGCGATGTCGTTCACCTATTGGATGGTTTGAGCCAGGTGAGGCTAAGTTATATGGTACTGATTTGGTAAGGGATGCCTTGGAAAAGGTAAAGTTGATTCAGGAGCGACTTCGTACAGCACAATCCAGACAAAAGAGTTACGCGGATCAGAAAGCGCGTGATATATCATTTATGGTAGGTGAAAAAGTTCTCTTGAAGGTTTCGCCGATGAAGGGAATTATGAGATTCGGGAAGAAGGGCAAGTTGAGCCCAAGGTTTATAGGCCCATTTGAGGTGTTGAAACGAGTTGGGGAGGCTGCTTATGAGCTTGACTTGCCTCCCAGCCTATCGAGAGTTCATCCAGCTTTTTCATGTATCTATCCTCCGGAAGTATCATGCCGACCTATCACATGTGTTAGACTTCAGCACAGTTCAGCTAGATAATAGCTTGGGTTATGAAGAGGAGCCAATTGCCATTGTTGATAAACAGGTTCGCCAGTTGAGATCCAAGAGGATTTATGCAGTAAAAGTCCAGTGGAGGGGCCAACCAGTCGAGAAAGCGACTTGGGAGACCGAGAAAAACATGCGGAGCAGATATCCAGACTTATTCAGCACTTCAGATATAATTCTAAACCCGTTCGAGGACGAACGTTTGTTTAAGAGGTGGAGAATGTAATGACCCAACCAGTCATTTTAACTTTTAGAACCCCGTTCCCTAAAATAAAACTTTTCATTGGTGCTTGTAATGATTTATGACTTGCGGGGATGGTTGGTTCGGGATTTGGAAGTGTTTGAGGTGAAACCGGAACACTTGGTTCCTTAAATTGGCCTTAAAGTGCTAAGTTTGACTTCGGTCAACATTTTGAGAAAACGATCCCGGAATAGAATTTTGATGATTCCAACAGCTCCGTATGGTGATTTTGGACTTAGGAGCGTGATCGCAATTTTATTTGGAAGTCCGTAGTGAAATTAGGCTTGATATGGCTAAAATAGGAATTTAAAGTTTGAAAGTTTGACCGGGGAGTTGACTTTTTGATACCAGAGTCGGAATCCAGTTCCGAAAATTTTCATAGCTCCATTATGTAATTTATGACTTGTGTGTAAAATTTGAGGTCAATCGGAGTTGATTTGATAGGTTCCGACGTCGAATATAGAAGTTGAAAATTCTAAGTTTCATTAAGCTTGAATTGGAGCATGATTCGTGATTTTAGCATTGTTTGATGTGATTTGAGGTTTCAAATAAGTTTGTATGATATTTTAGGACTTGTTAGTGTTTTGGGTTGAGGTCCCGAGGGCCTCGGGTGAGTTTCGGATGGTTAACGGATCAAAAGTAGGACTTAGCTGCTGCAAAAGCTGCTGCAATTTTTCTGCTGGAAATGCTGTCAAAATCGGGCTGCCTGTCAAAATCGAGCTGCCTGACAAAAATCGAACCCCTGACAAAAATCGAGGTCCCTGACAAAAATCGAGGACCCTGACAAATCGAACCCCCTGACAAAATCGAGCTCCCGAGATCGAGCTCCCAAGAACGAGCTCCCAAGATCGAGCTCCCGAGATCGAGCTCCCAAAATCGAGCTCCCGAGATCGAGCTCCCAAGAACGAGCTCCCGAGATCGAGCTCCCGAGATCGAGCTCCCAAGAACGAACTGGACAGATCGAGCTCCCAAGATCGAACTGGGCAGATCTGTAAGTTATAAAAACAGAGGCATTCAACCCATTTGCCATTTTTGACAAACTTGAGCTTGAACAGAGGCGACTTTTGACAGATTTTCAAGGAAAGACATTTGGGGTAAGTGATTCTAACTCAGATTTAATTAATATACACGTATATATCATTGTTTTCACAATTTAATTAGTGTTTTGAGATTTAAATTTGGAAAAGTTTAGAAATCTCATACAAACGAAATTTTGAGATTTCGGTATCGATTCGGAGTCGGATTTGAGTGAAACTGGTATGGTTGGACTCGTAATTGAATGGGTTGTCGGATTTCATAACTTTCGCCGGATTCCGAGATGTGGGCCCCGCGGGCGAATTTTTAATTAATTTCGGATCTTTTCTTTAAAATGTAGTATTTTCTTATAGAATTGATTCCTAAAATATTTAGTGATTGTATCGAATTATTTTAGCTAGATTCGAGCCAGACGGAGTTGGATAACAGTGGAAAAGGCCTTATAGTGGATTAAATTGGAGCAAGACGAGGTAAGTCTCTTGTCTAATCTTGTGAGGGGAAAATTACCTCATAGGTGATTAAGATTAAATAATTGTTGCTAATTGTGGGGGCTACATACGCACGAGGTGACGAGAGTCCGTGCGTAGCTACTATTAATGCTAAAGTCCGGGTAGTTTAGGACTCAAAGTATGTATTACTTGTGTAAATTGTATTCTTTGATTAATTAATATTAATTGATATATATGAATATATTGTGAATTGTTTGATAAAGATATTAAAGGAGTGAAATCTCATAGGCTTGATTTTCTATTTAAATCAATTAATTGTCAAAATAAATTGTTCTCCTCCCAAATTTATCTTATAATAAACATACTGTCCTTCCAGAGGCACATAAGAAAATGTCCTCCTTTCTTGTGGAGCGGGCCGAACGCCTCGGCAGGATAGATGCATCTATGGATCGCGCCGCACGTCCCTCGGCAGTGTACACGACACTCTGGATCGGGTCGTACGTCCTCGGCAGAAATCGTGCTTAATAATAATAATTACACGATACTTTAATAATTTATTTCAGCTTGTGAAGCTAATTAATAAATTGGAAAATCCTTGAAATTTAATGAATTATTATTCTGGCTTGTTTAGGAATTAATTGTTACTCCTGTAAATGAGATTTAATTGATAAATTGGAATTTATTTGAAATGAAGGAATTTAATTAATATATTGAGAATTGTTACATTTGAAGGAATTTGATTATTTCTGCTGATTAAATAAATTATTGTAAATTCTGTAAATCATGCTGATTTAAATATCCTAGTTTTATTTCAATTATTATTGATCTATAGTGAGTTTCAAAGTCGGCTATCTCGTCTCTACCACTTCGAGATTAGGCTTGATACTTACTGGGTACACGTTGTTTACGTACTCATACTACACTTGCTGCACTTTTTGTGCAGGATCTGAGACAGGTACTAGTGGAGGACCTATCATCACATACCCACGTCATCCCGAGGCATAGTGGTGAGCTGCCTTTCTGAGCCGTTCTGCAGCTACCAGTGTCTCTTCTTATATTTATATTCTGTCTATTTCATTTCAGACAGTATTTGGAGTTTTGTATAATCTACTAGATGCTCATGCACTTGTGACACCGGGTCTTGGCACACACATTGGTAGAAGTTGGTATTTTATTATTTTCTTGGAATAAAAGTTTAACCAATGTACGTTTGACTTATTAGTTGGCTTGCCTAGCTGTAGTGTTGGGCGCCATCACGACCTATAGGTAAAATTGGGTCGTGACAAATCTGGTCTTAATAGTTGTTCATAATCAATTACAGAATCGTCAATTAACTTCATGTTAACAAAAATCTCGTTTCCAATCTTCACAATACTAATCACGAGATGTGAGGCATGAAGACCTCATAATTGTTTACCCGAATTAACGAGTCACATTTAATGCCACATGGGCGGGCACCTACCTCGTAGATTACAACTCAATATTACAACACGAATTTGGCAAGTATGCACAGAGAATTTTATACAAATATTTTAAAATAAGCCTAGCAGGCATGACTCCCTATTAGTACTATAGTACAAATTTAATTTCACAAGGGAGGATTTAAACACAAGGATTTTTATCACAAGGATCTCGTCCTTATATAACTTCCACCGCAGCTCGTAGCCCGGTTTAAACATATCATTTTATATTAAAATGCGAGAATCTCGTTCTCAGTTTTGAATCACAAGTAATATATAATTTACAATTTGTAATTAATTATCCGGGAATTACATCAAAACTTTTTGATATGAGTAATAGAAAGCCACCTTTAGCCTCACAGCTCTTATTAGTGACTAATATGGAATGATAGGTGTAGTTATCTCCATAGAATCTCCCAACATTAGTAAACACATAAGTAAATTATAGAATTACGAAGCTCACTCATAAATGGAGCACAATAGGAGGACTAGTCTCGATACTCAGAACCAAATCAAGTTAAGGAAATTATTCCTTTATATTAAATCGAGGTCGCGCATGTGACGACACTATCTGATGTATCGACCTCTGCCATACCATAAAACAATTGTATCAATGGCTGAGCCTCCACCTCTAGGACGCCTTCTACCCGCCTGTCCTCCACCCCTAACTGGTTGTGTGGGTGGTGTAGTAACTGCAATGGGGCACGTAGCCTGAGTGCTTTGATGAAATATGTCTCTCTCAAGTCTGGGACAATTTTCTCATGATGTGCCTAGTATCACCGCATTCATAAAAACCTATTTGCGTGTTTGGCTGCTCATACCGAGTCTGTGCCAGATAACTGGAATAACCATTGTAGGACACTTATGTCAATGGTGCATTAAAAGAACTTACTGGAGCACCTCGATTAACTCGATGTGCGAACTGGGCTAGCTGACTGCCCGAGCCCCCGCCATAATGATTTATACTCGCAGAGTAGAATCCATTGAATCCCCCAGAACGTCGAGACGTCTTGGTATCCTTAGTTTCCTTTTTCCTCACCCCGAACACGTTCTAATAGCTTGGCAATTTCTACCACTAGTGAAAATTAATTTTCAGCCTGTAGCTCCTGATTCATACAAAATTTTACGATCATAATTGAGTCCTTTAATGATTATGTGGACTCACTCTCTGGCTGTAGGAAGCAAAGTAGGAATATGACGGGCTAACTTATTGAACCTGATGGCATATTATGACACAGTCATGGTGACCTAGCGCAATCGTTCAAACCCTATGCGCCATGCATTACGGAGAGTCCCGGAAACAAACTCTTTCAAAAGTATTCCTGAGAACCGAGCCAAGTGGGCGGTGTTGTATTGGCTGGTCTGCCCTCTTCATAGGCTTGCAACAGACACCTGTGGAGAATTATCTCTCCCAAGGCCAATTTCTTCTTTTGTTATGCTAACTCAACACTGTTGAGCTGACCCATTTCTTAACATACTCTTCGATTCTTCTTTGGGCTAAACTTTACCCTTACTTATATACAATGATCAGAAAAGTAGAGCTCCATATAGACAATTCTTAGTCCAGAATCTCGTCAACCACTGTACTTCCTCCGAAGCACCCCCAAATCCGCAATCGTGACGTCCACGCTGAGTATGCCTTCTGTAAATTTAATATTGTTTCTCTAACTCCTTCGGTACTGAAGTATAAGATTATTTCGGAGGCGGACATACCGCAAGTCCCAACCTTGTTCTCTAAGAGATCTCGGGCCTTAAACACATGTAAATTTTGGGAGAACCTTTCAGTACCACATATATACATTTCAGGCCAAAATTGATATAACACATGACTCGCAATCCACTCATTGATAGTGGACTCTCCCACTCGGCGCGAAGTCATAGTTCACCTCGTCTGATGGTCCACAATATTAACCTTCACAACTCGCATAAATTAAACAGATGCCAAGGTACGTTGCATCCCCCACATTATTCACTGGGTGATCTCCTTATACGTCTGCATCTTCAGTCGGAATCACACATTGAGGCAATATTTGAGCATCTCTGGCTCCCTTGTAGTTCATCTGCGACATCACGAACCGTCGACGCACAACTGATACCGAGAGCGCAATGTCACACACGAGTAGATACAAAGGAATGTGAGATATAGGTTTCAAGCAAGATCAATGTGGCACGATAAGGAATGAAAGAGGTGATATTGTTCCTAAACTTCATAGCCTCTGAGAGATAAGTACAGACGTCTCCGTACCGATCCTTCAGACTCTACTAAGTTTGCTCGTGACTTGTGAGACCTATGTTACCTACTGCTCTGATACCAACTGTCAAGACCCGAAATTCCCACCTTCGGACCGTGATGGCACCTAACATTTCACTTGCTAGGCAAGCCAACGTTTGAATAACATTATCCACTTTTAAAACAATTTTAAATTTATTAACAACAAGGAAGCAAATGCGGAAGTAATTTTGAAATAATCCATAATAGCAACGGTGTTTAAATACCATCCCAGAATTGGTGTCACAAGTGCACGAGCTTCTAGAATAAATAAAAATAAAGGTCTGAATAAAATAAAGTTATCTGGAAATAAACACACAGCTAAAGTACAATAGACGGGGACTTCAGAACTACGGACGCCATGCAGTTATACCTCAAGTCTACTCTGGTAGCTGAAAACCGAGCAAGTCTATGGTACACCGCTGGGACCAACTCTAAAATCTGCACAAGAAGTGCAGAGAGTAATATCAATACAACCGACCCCATATACTGGTAAGTGCTGAGCCTAACCTCAACGAAGTAGTGACGAGGCTAAGGCGGTTCACTTACATTAACCTGTACGCAATATTGATAATAACAACAAATAATATAAATAAATCAGGTAACTCATTTATAATAATTAAAACCAAACCAGCAGTCATAATCCATTATTATTTTAACCAATTCTGTTGCAACGTGCAACCCGCTCTCACAATATATTCACATTCAATTCTATTGCAGTGTGTAACCCGCTCTCACAATATATTCGTTTTTAATCAAGTCTGTTATATATTTATTTCAATCAAGTATATATATAGACTTTTAAATTAGTCTGTTGCGGCGTGCAATCCGATCCCCCAATATTGACTTTTAATAAGTCTGTTGCAGCGTGCAACCCGATCCTCCAATATTAACTTTTTAACAAGTCTGTTGCGGCGTACAACCCGATCCTCCAATATCAACCTTTTAACAAGTCTGTTGTGGCATGCAACCCGATCCTCCAATATTAAGTTTTTACCAAGTCTGTTGCGGCGTGCAACCCGCTCTCACAATATATTCACATTCAATTCTGTTGCAGCGTGCAAACCGCGCTCACAATATATTCATTTTTAATCAAGTCTATCATATATTTATTTCAATCAGGTATATATATAGACTTTTAAATAAATCTGTTGCAGCGTGTAATCGGATCCCCCAATATTGACTTTTAATAAGTCTGTTGCGGCGGGCAACCCGATCCTCCAATATTAACTTTTTCAAAAGTCTGTTGCGACGTGCAACCCGTGCAACCCGATCCTCCAATAATAACTATTTAACAAGTCTATTGTGGCGTGCAACCCGATCCTCCAATATTAACTTTTTAACAAGTCTGTTCCGGCGTGCAACCCGATCCTCCAATATTAACTTTTTAACAAGTCTGTTGCGGCGTGCAACCCGATCCTCCAATATTTCCATTTCAATCAATTCTTATAGAAGAAATTCCCCAATAAACACAACAATTAATATAAAATCATAAGACAACAAGAATACAACAATTATAATTTAATTATGAAACAAACAATGACAATTAATAATTTATTATAGAAATCAGGGAGAAAATAGGTAATTTAATATTTGATATGCTAAATATCAAATAATAATTAAAACACATAATTCAAATAGCATGTAACAATTAATGCAGAAATTCAAGAATTAATATTTTTGACAAGGAATAAGAGAGAAACAATTATTATAGTAATTAATTTATGATAAAAAAACAATTTATGATTTTTCAAGTAAGCAGGCAAACAATTAATTTGACGACGTATAGAGACTCGTTACCTCGCCTATACGTCGTTTACATGCAATTCACATAACAAACAATTTAAGAGTTCTAATCCCTCAAGTCAAGTTTAACCCCGACACTTACCTCGCTTTGCAAATTTTAAATCAATTATTCAACCACAACTTTTCCTTTTACATTTGCCTCCGAAAGTTTCAAATCTATTCACAAACAATTCAATATATTCAATACTAATCATAAGAATTAATTCCATATGAATTTACAAATTTTCCGGATAAAAATCCGAAATTCATTAAAATATTTGGAAGTGGGACCCACGTCTCAAATCCCGGAAACACTCGCAAAATCCGAACACCCGTTCCGATACGAGTTCAACCGTACCAAATTTGTCCAATTCTGATATCAAATGGATCTTCAAATCTTAAGTTTTTATTTTTGGAAGATTTTATAAAAATCTGATTCTTCTTCCATAAATTCACGGATTCAAGATATACATGAGTATGAAATCATAAAATCTAACTAATATAGTATAAGGAACACTTATCCCAATATTTTTCCGTAAAAATCGCCCAAAAATCGCCTTACCCGAGCTCAAAAATGGGAAAGAATTGAAAATGGGTCGAAACCCCATTTTCAGAACTTAAGTTCTATTTCTGGGATTTTTACCCTTCGCGAACGCGGTCAGTGTCTCGCATTCGCGAAGCACATTTTTGTGCTGCCAAAACTTTGCTCTTCGCGAATGCGAAGGCAATGTTGCGAACGCGAAGCTTTAACGCTTGGTGCCCGGCCAGGCCTCGCCTTCTACGCGAACGCGAATGCTTCCACGCGTTCGCGATGAACATTGCCCTCTTCCCTTCGCGAACGCGAAGAGTAAATTTCACCTGCCTCCAGTTTCTTTTTCGCGAACGCGAGCCACCTCTCGCGAACGCGAAGAAGGATACCAGAAGCAGATTTCTGCAGTTTTTTTCAAGTCCAAAAATGGTCCGTTAACCACCCGAAATCAACCCTAGCCCTCGGGGCTCCAAACCAAACATGCACCCAAGTCCTAAAATATCATACGAACTTGCTTGCGCGATCGAATCGCCAAAATAACACCTAGAACTATGAATCGGATACCAAATCAAAGGAAGTTTTCAAGAAAACTTTAAAACTTATATTTTTACAACCGGACGTCCGAATCGCGTTAAATCAACTCTGATTCTCACCAAATTCGGCAGACACGTCATAAATATTATATTGGACCTATACCGGGCTCCGAAACCAACATATGGACCCGAGGTAAATAAATCCAACATCAATAATTTCTTAGAAATCATTAAGATTTCAAGCTTTTAATTTTTTTATCAAAATTCCATAACTCGGGCTAGGGACCTCGGAATTCGATTCCGGGCATACGCCCAGGTCCCAAATCACGATACGGACCTACCGGAATTTTCTAAACACTGATCCAGGTCCGTTTGCTCAAAATATTGACCAAAGTCAACTTAGTTGAGTTTTAAAGCTCTATTTCCCATTTTAATCCATTTTTCACATAAAAACTTTTATGGAAAATTGTACGGACTGCGCACGCAAGTCGAGGAATGATAAATGATACTTTTCGAGGTTATTAGAACATATAATTACTTATTAAATTTAAAGATGACATTTTGGGTTATCACAAGTTTCTTTAGTCATACTTTGAGGGCTATAAATAGATGATTCGACCTATTGTTGAAGATCAATAAAAAGTTTAAGCATTGTTGTGTTATTATTTACTTGCTTAAAAAAACAAAAACAATAATATTCGATCGTAACTCTTAAATTCATCAATTTACCAAGTTAGGAAAAATGAAGAAGGTAATTTCATCATCTGGTTCTTTAAAGTTGCAGCCTCCAACTTATGGTAAACTCATAACCATTCTCGCATCGATGGAGGTGGAATTAGGGGAATAATTCCTGCCACTATTCTTGAGTGTCTTGAATCTCAACTCCAGGTGAATTAAGCTTCCATTGTAACCTTCTAGATTCTTAAAATGAAGAGGATTTTAATTGAATGTCCTCTATATATAATGCTTTCTGTTTGCAGAAATTAAGAGGTTACACTATTACACGCCCATTTTGTCGTATGTATAAGGTTTTAACTTATATATACGGATACAAAATCCGGTAGAACTATACATTATTAGTATATTTTAACCTAGGAGAGTAGGTTGTCTGCCTTATTTTTAACGGCAAATGGCCAAATAGATCCTAATACTTTCGAAAATGGTCTAAGAATACCCCTCGTTATACTATTGGGTTATATATACCCCTGCAGTCATACTTTAGGTTCAAATATACCCCTCATTTAAACGGAGGAACACGTGTCATAGTCCTGTTGGTCAATTCTAAATATCTCCTAATCAATTAAAAAGACACATTACCCATACACGAAAAATAATTACTTTTTTTTGTAAAAACTAGAAAAAAACTGAAATTATTTTTACTAAAAACTGTAAAAAAACAAAAAAATATTTTCTTTCAGTTTTTACAAAAAAACTGCTTTAGAAAAAACTGAAAAATATTTTCTAAAATAATGTTTTTGTAAAAACTGAAAAGAACAAAGCTGAAAATCAATTTTCTAAAGCAATTTTATTTGTAAAAACTGGAAAAAAAACTGATTTTGTTTTACTAAAAACTGAAAAAAATGAAATTGTTTTTTCCAGTTTTTACAAAAACACTGCTTTAAAAAAAGCTGAAAAATATTTTCTAAAACAATATTTTTGTAAAAATTGAAAAAAAGCTAAAAGGCAATTTTCTAAAGTAATGTTTTTGTAAAAACTGAAAAAATAATTTTTTTTCCAGTTTTTAGTTAAAAATATTTCTGTTTTTTCCAGTTTTTAATTGCTTTAGAAAATTACTTTTAAGTTTGTTTTATAAAAATATTATTTAAGAAAATATTTTTCAGTTTTTTTAAAGCAGTTTTTTTTTTGTAAAAACTGGAATTTTTTTGTTTTTTCAGTTTTTTGTAAAATATTTTTTAGTTTTTTCCAGTTTTTACAAAAAATAAAAAATTATTTTTCGGGTATGGGTAATGGGTCTTTTCAATTAATTAGGAGATATTTAGAATTGACTAACAGGATGATGACACGTGTCCCTCCGTTTAAATGAGGGGTATATTTGAACCTAAAGTATGACTGCAGGGGTATAGATAACCCAATAGTATAACGAAGGGTGTTCTTAAACCATTTTCGAAAGTAAAGGGGTATATTTGGCCCTTTGCCGTATTTTTAAAGTTACCAATTTCATTTACTCCCTTCGTTTCAAAAAGATTATCTTAGTTTGACTTTGTACAAACTATAATAAAGAAGGGAAGACTTTTGAGATATATGGTCTTAAATAAGCCATAGTATTTGTGTGGCTGTAAAACTTTTCTTCTGTTTTGAAACCTGACAGAGCATGTGAGTAGCTATAAATGCTTCTTATTAAGAAAATATTAAAAGGTGTCAATCATTTTTAAACAAACTAATTAGAAAATAATATCAATGGCTAACTAACGGTGAAGCCTGATATTTTTAAGAAAGGGATTTTAAAAAGTGCTAAGAGTATCAGACTTAGGATTTGTACATGAAATCTAAAGCAAATTTTGAATCCCCTTTGATACTACAATAGAATCTTCTCTTCTACCAAGATTCAAAAGAATCCAAAATTCATTTATCAAAAAATCGTTTTTGTCCAATTTGTATAGTACAGCTTTTCGGCGAAGCAAGTTTTATTGAACCCCATTCCCTTCCTTTAGTTCCGTTGTAGTTATTTTTTAAGTGACTTAATAGCGTAAAAAATTCTTTTACGTCGTCTTGATTTAGAATTTAAGTAGTATGTGCCCTGGACAACCGCGTTCATGTACATGCTTAGCACTCAGTCAAAATCATGTCACTTAGGGTGTGTTTGGTATGACGAAAAATATTTTTCCATTTTTCACTGTTTGGTTGCACAAAATAATTTGGAAAATATTTTTCTAGATATCACATTTTTCTGAAATTAGAGTAAAATTAAAAAAAGTTATGAAAATATTTTTCAAAAACTCCACCTACCCTCACATCTAACCCCAACCCCCTCCAACTTCAATTTTCTGTTTATTTTTTCGTTTTTCTACGGCACCCACACACCCCAATCCCCCCCCCCCCACACACACAAAAAAATATTATTATTATTTTTTTGTATTTTTAATTTTTTGTTTTTCGTGTTTCTAAACCACCCCCACCTTCCCCATCCCCCCACCCCTCCAAATTTTTTTATTTGTTTTTATATTTTTAGTTCTAGCCTTTTTATTTTTCAGTTTACAGGTTCGAAATTTTACGTGTTCCAAAGTTATGAGTTCGGAGGTTTATGTGTTTGGAAGTTTGCGGGTTTAGCAATTATAGAGTTCACGGGTTCGAAAGTTTAGCGGTTAAGAAGTTTATGAAATTTGTGGGTTCAAAAGGTTGTTGATTCGAAAGTTTATGGCTTCATGTTTATCGTATCTAAATTATAATTTATGAATACTCTTGAGAAGTTTATTTTCCTTAATTTGCGTACCAAACACCGAAAAATGAGTAAGATTACTACTTGTTTTCCAAGAAAATAGTTTCCATTATACCAAACACACCCTTAATGGCGAACTTTTGGCTCAAATGTGCTTTCTTTATTTTTTTGTCAATTTTCGGAACTCGACATATATTTTTCAAAAATAACGTAAAATAATTGGAGTTAGGATTGCTTCCTTAGATAAATTTGAAATATTGTTGTAACGACCCAACCAGTCGTTTTGACTGTTAGAACCCCGCTCCCCTAAATAAGTGTCACGACCCAAAATCCATTAAAGATTGTGATGGCGCCTAACACCGTTGTCAGGCAAGCCAGCCTTGACTAATTAATTTAATTACCCATTTTAGTATTTTTGAAATCAAAATTTCCTCAATTAAATAGTAAAGATAGAACTCATAGAGTAAGTGATAAATAACTTAGCAACTAAATTACTAAACAATCCATAATCACTCCCAAAACTCGATATCACAAGTGCATGAGCATTTACTAGGAATATAAAATAAAATACAGCAACTGTCCGGAATACAAATTAGACAGGAAAAATATAAATAACTCTAAAGGAGACTCTACTGGCTGCGGATCGTAATATAGAATGCAATTCACCTAAGTCTCCGCATTAACCACACCTCTGCTCCCACAAGCCCGCTGGACATATACGTTCCTACACAAAAAATGTGCAGCAAGTGTAACATGAGTACGTAAACAACGTGTACCCAGTAAGTATCAAGCCTAATCTCGAAGAAGTAGTGACGAGAGGTCGAATTTAACACTCACTAAGGGTCAATAATATAAAAATAGAAATATTAAATCAACATGATTTATAGGATTAACAATAATTTCCTTAACAAGAAGAGATAATTAATTTTTTCAATTCCAATACTTTCTAATTTATCAATTAGCTTCACAAGCTGCAATATAATATCAAAGTATCGTGTAATTATTATTATTAGGAACGCTTTTTGTCGAGGTCGTACAACCCGATCCAGAGTGTCGTGTACACTGCTGAGGGACGTGAGGCGTGATCTATAGATGCATCTATACTGCCGAGGCGTTCGGCCCGCTCCACAAGAAAGGATGACATTTTCTTATGTACCCCCAGAATGAGAATATATTTATTTTTATTAAGATTTACGCACCATGATGTACAGTTTATAGCAACAGTTAAATAATTTGAGCAAAAATTCAAATATGTGAAATTTCAGTCTCTTATTATTTCCTCTAACAATTTACAACAAAAATTCCAATATTCAATTAACTGAAAGATGCAATTATCACAAGTAATTCATGATTTGAGTCCTAAACTACCCGAACTTAGCAATATTAGTAGCTACGCACGGACTCTCGTCACCTCGTGCGTACGTAGCCCCCATAATTAGCAACAATTATTAATTTAAATCACCTAGGGGTAAATTCCCTCTTACAAGGTTAAACAAGTGACTTACCTCGCTCCGAAGTTCCATAGCCGGCTCCCAAGCCTTTCACATAACTCGACCGACGCCCAACGCTCCAAAACTCGCTTTCGCTTTATTAACATTTACAAGCTTTTAATCCTCCTCCGACATCGTAACATTGATTAAAATGCTCATACGCCACCAACAATTTGATACCTACAATTACAATCCTAATTACAATCAAAATATGACTCAAAAATATTTATCAATATCCATTTATGACTCACAAGTTGGCTACAAGCCTCCAGCTCAAATCGTCTAATTGGTTCACTTACTAGCACATTCAACTCCATTCTTATCATTTAATACCCATTTGAAGTCATCAATGATAGTACATTAATTCTCCAACACCGCCATATTACTATTCTTCGTCTTCCTTAACCAACATTTCCAAAACATTCAATTTGGTGATTACTTAGTTGAACACTTCCAGCTAAGCTAGAAAATGATTTCATAGGTTCATTGCATCATTTAATATCGTTTCTAAGAACACTATTTATCTTTCCCTCATTTTCTCAAGAACATTATTCATGCCATGAACTAGGGTTTATGAAATCAATTATCAAACCATAACAACTTGAAATAAATATTAGAATTACTCTCACCGACTCATAAGAAATGATCTTGAAGCATTAGTATTACCTTCTTGAAGTTTTTCCTTAAAATTTCAATGTTTGGGAAATTTGCTGTTCTTGAACAACTTGAGAGATTTCTAGGGATTTCAAAGATTGAAGGATGTTAACACTAGTGTTAATAGGATGTTATTAACTTAAAATATCCAAAATAACTCACGTTGTATTCTTAAGTAGTCCCCAAGGTTGAATCCACCATGAAAGAACCAATCCCTAGCTCAAGAAAATCCCCAAAAATGGCTGCTGCCCGTGACTGCCTTATATAGGCACATGTGCTTCAACGAGTTGTATCTTGCACTGTGTAGGTAGTACCTCGTATTACTTTTACTAAAACGTCCATAACTCCTTGTAGAAATATCCAAATAACTAACGGTTTAAATCGTTAGAAACTAGACTCAAAGATCTTTCATTTGATAAGTTGTCCACCATATAACTCCTTATATATATATATATATATATATATATAGGCATGCTCGTCCAAAGTTTGGTTTTGTGTGTACTCGTTTGGAACTTTAGTCTATCATGTAATTTCCAACTTGACTTATGGCTCTCCTTAGACCCCACATCACTTATAATATGACTCGTACACTTATTAACATACAAACGTGCTGGAACCTTCAAATCCCGATTCTGAGGTCGTTTACTCAAAAATTCCAACCTTAGTCAATTCTTCCAACTTAAAGCTTTCGAAATGAGAATTTTCTTTCCAAATCAACTCCGAACTTTATGAAATTAAATTCCGACCATGTGTACAAGTCATAATACCTGAAGTGAAGCTGCTTAGGGTCTCAAACCGCCGAACGACACGCTAGAGCTCAAAACAACCGGTCGGGTCGTTACATTCTCTCCCACTTAAACATATGTTCGTCCTCGAATGTGCTAAGAACTGCTCTGGAGTTGTCTGAAATCATTGTTTAACAGATCGTGTACCTACCCGTGCTACCAAAATTAGTTGAGCTCACTAGCTCGAGCCAGTCTAAAGATTATTTTTTTTGTCAAATAAGCCTTAGAGCCCAATTCCAACATCCGAAATTCTCCGCCATGCCTGTTCCCATCATCCGAACACCGTATCAATCGATGCACCAATACATGGTTGCATACCTTTGCTAAATCCACACTATGTACCGCATAATTCACATAACCATAATAACATCCTCTGATAGCAATAGCCGAAATTCCACAAATCTGATGCCCACAACTTACCTCATGACACATATAAGTCATGCTCCAACTCTTGAAATGCTGCCACGATGGAAGAGATGTGTAAAAATTCATAACCAACTGCCGTATTAACAAATCATGGAGTCTCTCCTCCAGACAAGGACCATCACCTCATTCTGAACTGAATAGCGATATTTGTTCTTTAATATACCTTATATAAATCTGATTGCACTTATTTCTGGTCCAGTAGTCCCGTCTCACCCAGTATAAGCTACACATGCAATAAGCCACTTCAAACACTGACCAAGATCTCGTATGACACCAACAATGTGCTAACTGGCTACAAACTCGAATATGATACAAAAGGAAAAATGAACTCTGGAAAGAGCTACTCAACTCGCGTAACTAATTTAACAACTGAAAAGATGTCATGCATCTTTCTTAGAAAATGCGGACAAAACACACAGGAATAGATATAGGGAACTGTGCTCAACATCACGCTATTTTGGCATGCAACCAATTCACATATGATACCCGTGGCGGCGTGCCACCCGATCCAACCATATTACCCGTGGCGGCGTGCCGCCCGATCCACACATAATAATCTAAGTAAAACACACCTCGAATCATAATGCTTATACTCACGAATGCTTGAATATCAATCATAACCACGCCAAGTGCATAATACGAATCCTGGGGGGACGGGTAGCGTCATACGCTTTAAAACTCAAACACAACTAAGGTGCGATATATGATCTGCATCTCGAGAGCCACCTTGCTTACATAATACCACTATTGTGCGGGACCTCAGCACATTGTACAAATAATCAAGCCACCCCACAGCCCACACGGCACTATAAAGTACCACATGAAATTGTTGGCAACGAAATTAACATCCCACGTGCGAATATTCTTCCATAATGAATGTTATGCTACATGAACACACCCAGGCTGGTGTAGAGTACACATCCACATTTGGAGCCATCAACAGACCTCAAACCGATTTTTTTTATCATATCACGCTTGGGTAAATAATCTCTCCAGGATCCACAATGACCCCTTTTTTCTATGACACGCAAGAACAACTATCGAATTCGAAACAAACTTTCACAATTGTCAACCAACTGAATAGAGCGCCCTTCAGGCATAATTTCTCAAATTAGCGATAGTACCACAATCTCCATGCTTGGTCTCAATCCCTGATCAATTAAGTGACTATAGGTCATACTCATACATTCTTCCCGTAGAATACGCTCCCACGACCTTCCGCACCAGATAACAAGTCTGCACATCCATACCACTGGCAACACAAATGCTGTAGAGCAAAACCGGAAATCCACAAATCAATACATAAAGCCTCTCACACAGGATACCAATCTCAGGTGACGCTAAAAACAATACCAGCTTACTCTAAACATTTGAATCCTTCCCTGTTCGTCCGAGCTCGTGACATCCCTGCCAATACCGAACTGCAACCTCGATCCTCAACTTCCAATTTCCATATCACTTACCGCACTTATCATGCCGCTACGCGATAAATACGCGTATTCACCATAACCCTTGAATTACTAGTAGAATTAAACACTTAACTGACTAGAACCTTCCACTTAGCATCATTTCAGAAGGGCCAATGCAACACGTAACCGAATTTCCCCAAATAGTAGAAAAAGACACAACCTCAAACCGTGATCTCAACCATCATAAGTCTTCCGGACTCCATTTATACAACAAAGCCATTTGAATCAACTACCTCCAAATAAATCAAATTACTGCGGCCACCAAGCCTTGCACGTACCGCTACAACCACCTGTATAACTTAACAAGCTAAAGGAACTAATCATCGCCACCATCATGCCAATTCAACCATTGCTAACTGATCCAACTTCTTCTAATTTACTCTGGACTTGCCTTAGGAATAATAATAGCCCCATTCAAAACATCATGGACCCAAATCCGCACTCATCCTAAGTGACCTCATTTCATGAGACCACGTTGTCTCCAAAACCCACAAACCATCTAATACCCTCCTTATGCGCATATTCGCATCTTCAACTGGTACACCTATTCTGGAAAATCCCTCTATGAATCCGAAGTTATATTCTTCCATTCCTCCAATGCTATACCACAACCCAAAGATAACATAGAACACTCCAAGCCGCTTTCATAATCTGCTGCAAAAGCTTGATACTTAACCATACTACAGGCTCGAAATCCTTAGGCACCGCACTTTAACTTTTGAATTCACTAGGACCATTGTTGAAAGTAACCCATTCTGACCTGGTCCCGAATATAATCAACTCCAAGGCTCTGCTAGCAATTGAACGCTCTCTCAAAGAAACACTCGGCCGAATCACCTTCCTTGTACATCACATCAACACGAAGCATAGACTCTGAGTCTTCCCAAAGCCTGAACATGAATCAATAAGGCCAAATATGGCACACATTCCCCAAATCCTTTGCTCAAATTACCACTAATATTTTCTTTCCTTAGTTGTAATGACCGACCAATACACCGATAACCAGAAACCTCACAAATAGACAACCGTACAATCCAATTGTAGACGGTGGGGCTCTTCCACTTAGCTTGAAGCTACAATTACATAACTCTGGAACCCACTAAGACTCATTATGCCCCATTGACACAATCTCGCATAATCGACCCACCAATTTCCTCGAAATCCTTATGTTAAACCTTTCATGAACATTCTGAATCACTAGCCACATTCACATACTTGACCTCTTACTGGATAGTCAGTAAAATTCTTCGTAGAAGTTCCATCAACACCCCGCAAACCACTAATATGCTTATTGGATATATCCCACCTATGGAAATTCCATGCCGACATCCTTCAATAATGCTGCACCGAGTACTATTACCACAAAACCAATAAACCATCATGAGCTCGTGCTCGTTAACCAGCTGTACAAGTCCGTTCACTCCCCGTTGACATTAACTAATGGTGGGACAATACATTCCAATCCAAAGTCATGTTGTATCTTGCTTCCTATTAAGCAACTCCCTCATGTCGCACCCAATCTTCCTCAATATAGTAGCCAATATTACAAATAAAGCCCGTAAACCTAGTCACTGTCCACAATGAATATCAAATTACTACAAACTTTCCCCAAGGCGTGTAGCTATCCTACCACAAAACCCATATGTTACTCTGCCGCTCTCCCACTTTGGTCAAACCCTCTCCTTTAAGCAACTACTTGACTTTTGTTTCTCACACTTGGCCTTCTAGGAACTTAACCACCACAAGACACCTCCCACATGTCCTTCCTCATCCTCCGCTGCCTAGTCGTTGCCTTAACTCAAAATCCGTCTCTGTAGCACTTGAACCAATAGATCGCTACCAGCTTTAAACCTCTCCGAAGATCATCCTTCTTGAGCCATCAACACTAGGAACACCGATTCGATCCTGAACCACTGCACACCACGATTTCTGACAACTGCTTCCCCGACACCAATTCCTAACACCCCGCCGTAAAGGCGAGTTGAAGAAAACCATAACACCCGCGAACCTTAACGCATTTAACAAGGCGATGACACCACATCACAATTGAGAACTCTACCACGCTCAAAAATATTAAGCCTCATTACTCCATCAACCCCAAACCTGGACATTCATAGTACGATTACCTTTCCTTTACTCGGATTAAACGCTGAACCCCTACATCATGTACTGAGAAAAACCTTCTTTCAAGTCGTTCACTGCGTCGGCACATAAATGAGCACCCCGCCACTACATCAATTCCTCGAGATAATAACTCATGAACATCGTAGAAACCTATGCATAGCCTCAAAACCATTCGAAATATAGCTAATGAGCTGGAATAACAAAACAACATTCTCCAAGGCGACGACAATAGATCAATCAATTACGTAGGGAGAAACATCCTGCACCACATCTGTACTACTATTACAATTCCTCAATTCCCAATTTATAGCAAGCATTTCACGTCGCACAAGATTTAATAGGAAAGAAACAAAGGCATAAGTCTCAAAGGAATTTAATTGCACGATGAGGAATCAAGAAGGGAAGTGCTCCTAATAGTCATGTAGCCTCTCGAAGATAGGTACAGATGTCTCCGTACCGATCCGCAAGACTCTACTAGACTTGCTCATGACTCATGAGACCTAAATGAACCTAGTGCTCTGATACCATGTTGTCACGACCCAAAACCCATTAAAGGTCGTGATGGTGCCTAACACCGTTGTCAGGCAAGACAACCTTGACTAATTAATTTAATTACCCATTTTAGTACTTTTGAAATCAAAATTTCCTCAATTAAATAGTAAATATAGAACTCATAAAGTAAGTGATAAATAATTTAGCAACTAAATTATTAAACAATCCATAACCACTCCCAAAAGTAGGTGTCACAAGTGCCTGAGCATTTGCTAGGAATATAAAATAAATTACAGTAACTGTCCGGAATACAAATTAGACAGGAAAAATATAAATAACTCTGAAGGAGACTTTACTGGCTGCAGATCGTAATATAGTATGCAACTCACCTAATTCTCTGCATTAACCACACCTCTGCGCCCACAAGGCCACTAGAAATATACGTACCTACACAAAAAATGTGCAGCAAGTGTAGCATGAGTTATTGCAGCAAGCTAATTGATAAATTAGAAATTATTGGAATTTAAGGAATTAATTATTTCTGTTTTTAAGGAAATTATTGTGGTTCGCCTAAAAAAATTCATGTTTAATTAAATATTTCTATTGTAATATTATTAACTCATAGTGAGTGTCAAAGTCGACCTCTCGTCACTACTTCTTCGAGATTAGGCTTGATAATTACTGGGTACACGTTTTTTGCGTACCCATGCTATACTTGCTGCACTTTTTATGTGCAGGACCTGAGATCGATGCTATAGTTGGACCTACCGGAGTGTATCCACGATACCCTGAGGCCTAGTGGTGAGCTGCCTTTCTGAGTTATCCTGCAGCAGCTTGTGCCTCTCCTTGTATTTTTATTCTGTCTATTTATTTCAGACAATATTTAGAAATTTTATATAATATACTAGTTGCTGATACACTTGTGACACCAGATCTTGGCACACACTAGAAGAACTTTTTAGATTTAATTATTTTCTTGGTTATTTTAATTTACCAGATCTTTTCATATTGTCTTAATTCTTGAAAGCAAGAAGAGTTTAATTACTCGGTTAATTTTTAAAGAATTGAATATGTGTTTAAATCACTAGTTGGCTTGCCTAGTTGTGGTGTTGGGCGCCATCACGACCTATAGGTGAAATTGGGTCATGATAACATGGTATCAGATCACTAGGTACACGTAGGTCTCACAAGTTATGTGCAGGCCTAATATAGTCTTGCGTATCGGTACGGAGACGTCTGTACTTATCTTTGAGAGGCTATAGGGTGTTAGGAAACTACCTTTCTTCATATTCCATCGTGCAATTTATGTACTAAATATCTTTCTCTTATTCTCTCACAGATGGTGAGAACGCGCTCTAATGAGGTTCCAGATCAGGGAAGAGCTACTCCCCCTGTTGTTAGAGGCCGAGGGAGGGCTCCAGCCCGTGGTAGGGGACGAGGACATCCCAAAGTTATCCCAGTTATACCACCAGTTGATCCAGTAGAGGATCCTATTATCGAGGAGCAGGGCAAGGTGCCCGTAGCAGAGCCAGCTACGGTGGAATTTACGTCTACACCGGGATTCCAGGAGGTCATGGGCCATATTCTGCGATTCATGGACACTATGACTCAGGCTGGTTTATTTTCGGTAGACCCAACCACATCTCAGGCGGGAGGGGGAGCATAGACTCCTACCGCATAGGCTCATGGGAGGAAATTGATGTGTATCAAACCCAGGGTGCACTACCCGTAGGTGGGGTCCAACCAGTGGTAGCAGCTACACCTGAGCCCAGACTAGTTGCAGCCACTGAGCCGCAGAAGCTATTGGACAGATAGACTAGGCTACATCCTCCTATTTTTGGGAGAGAGCAACATGAGGATCCCCATGACTTCATTGATCGGTGCAGGGACAGACTACACAACATGAGGATATTGGAGTCTCATGGGGTAGACTTTCCTACAATTCAGCTAAAGGGCAAGGCCCGTAGATGATGAAAATCTTATCTTCTTGGCAGACCAGCAGATTCTCCTCCCATGACTTGGGACAGATTCACCCGTATTTTCCTGGATAGGTATATTCCACCCTCCCAGAGGGAAGAGTTGCGGTTTCATTTCGAGCAACTCCAACAGGGCCAGATATCAGTGACCAATTATGAGGCGAGGTTCTCTGAGTTTTCTCTCCATGCACTTATGATATTCCCTACTGATGCAAAGAGAGTATGGAGGTTTGTTGCGGGTTTGCATACTACCATTCAGGCCACTATGGCCCGAGAGGTTGAGATGGGTACTTCTTATGAGTTGGTCGTGGAGATAACCCGGAGGATTGAGGGTGTGCGTCAGGGTAGCCGAGAGCAGGTTATGAGAGATAAATGGTTTAGATATTCTGGAGAGTTTAGAAGTGCTCCATCCAGGGGTAGAGGTCAGTTCGTGAGAGGGAAGTCTAGCAGGCCCCCATATCCAGCACCACCGCCTCCTCGGGGTACTCCAGTGCGACCTTATTTTAGTGCTATGCCAGAGAGCTCTTGTCGCCCACCAGTTATTTAGGGTTCTTCCAGTGGGTATTCAGGTCACCAGGACCAGACTTCTAGTCAGCAACCCATCGCACCGATAAGTTGTTACAAGTGCAGGGATTGCAGTCACATGCGGAGATTCTGCCCCAGGCTTCGGGGTAAGCTAGTGCAGCAGGGTCAGCAGCCTATGATTACCGCAAAATTTGCTCCACCAGCCATCCGACCACCCAGAGGTGGATGGCAGGTGGTTAGGGGCCATCCTAGAGATGGAGGCTAGCCAGGTGGCGCTCTAGCTCGGTTCTATGCTTTTTCGGCCAAACCAGACGTAGAGGCCTCAAATGCTGTGATCACATGTATTATTTCTGTTTGCGGCAAAGATGCCTCCGTATTATTTGATCCAGGGTCTACATATTCCTATGTGTCATCTCTATTTTCTCATTTCCTGGGTGTTTCTCATGAGTCCTTGGGTACTCCTGTTTTTGTGTCCACTCCTATGGGCGATTCTGTTATAATGAATCAGATCTACCAGTCCTATATTATTTTACATTCTGTGGTTATAAAACTAGAGCAGATCTTCTGCTGCTTGAGATGACCGACTTTGAAATCATCCTGGGCATGGACTGGTTATCTCCATACCATGCCATCCTAGATAGCCATGCCAAGATTGTTACCTTGGCTATTCCAGCATTGCCTAGGTTGGAGTGGAAGGGTTCGTCTGTTAGTGCATCTAATCGGTTATTTCTTTTCTGAAGGCTCGATACATGGTCGATAAGGGTTTCTTGGCTTATCCATCCTATGTTCGGGATACTACTGCAGAGACGCCGATGATTGATTTAGTGCTTGTAGTCCGGGAGTTCTCCGATGTATTTCCTTCAGATCTTCCAGGCATGGAACCAGATCGTGATATTGATTTATGTATTGACTGGGCTCCAGATACCCAGCCTATATCTATCATACCATGTCGTATGGCACTGAAAGAATTGAAGGAGTTGAAAGAACAACTTGAGGAGTTACTAGCCAAAGGGTTCATCAGACCGAGTGTATCGCCTTTGGGTGAACCGGTATTATTTATGAAGAAGAAGGATGGAACGATGCGAATATATATTAATTATCGCCAATTGAACAAAGTCACTAATAAGAACAAGTACCCATTGCCACGTATTGATGATCTATTTGACCAGTCACAGGGTGCTAGGGTGTTCTCTAAGATTGACTTGAGGTCGGCGTACCATCAGTTGAAGATTCGGGATTCGGATGATCCGAATACTGCTTTCCAGACCATATATGGTCATTATGAGTTTCTGGTGATGCCCTTCGGTTTGACTAATGCCCCGACGGCATTTATGGATCTGATGAACAGGGTATTCAGGCCATACATTAATTCTCTTATCATTGTCTTCATTGATGACATTTTGATCTACTCACGCAGTAAGGAGGAGCACGAGCAACATATGAGAGTGGTGCTTCAGATGTTGTGGTCTCTAAAGCTATATGCTAAGTTCTCTAAATGTGAGTTTTGGCTAGATTCTGTATCATTTTTGGGGAATATTATATCGGGCGAGGGTATTAAAGTTGATCCCAAAAAGATCGAGGCAGTTCAGAATTGCATCGTCCCACTTCGCCTACTAAGATCAGGAGTTTCTTGTGGTTACCAGGTTATTATCGTCGGTTCGTGGAGGGCTTTTCATCTATTGCAGCACCTTTGACCAAATTAACCCAGAAGGGTGCTCTGTTCCGATGGTCCGATGATTGTGATGTGAGCTTTGAGAAGCTCAAGATAGCATTGACTACATCACCGGTGTTAGTGTTTCCTTCCGGTTCGGGAATGTATACAGTGTATTATGATGCTTCACACGTTGGGTTTGGTTGTGTATTAATGCAGGAGGGGCGAGTTATTGCATATGTTTCACGTCAGTTGAAACCCCACGAGAAGAATTACCCAGTACATGATTTGGAGTTAGCTGCGATTATTCACGCTCTTAATATTTGGAGGCACTATCTTTATGGGGTATCTTGTGAGGTTTACACTGATCATCGTAGTTTGTAGCATTTATTCAAGCAAAGGAATCTAAATTTGAGGCAACGCAGATGGCTGGAGTTGCTAAAAGATTATGATATCACTATCCTGTATCATCCAGGTAAAGCAAATGTAGTTGGAGACGCCTTAAGTAGAAAGGCAGAGAGAATGGGTAGTTTGGCTTTTATTGAAGCAGAAGAAAAGCCATTAGCTTTGGACATTCAGTCATTGGATATTTCAGAGCCCAGTCGAGTTCTTGCGTGTGTTGTAACCCAGTCTTCACTATTTGAGCAGATCAATGCTCGCAAGTATGATGATCCACACTTATTGGTTCTTCGAGAAACGATACTATGAGGTGGTACCAAGGAGGTTACTATAGGCGGAGATGGTGTTCTGCGACTCCGGGATCGCGTATGTGTTCCTAATGAGGATGGACTGAGGGAGAAGATCCTAGAGGAGGCACACAGTTCTCGGTATTCTATTCATCCAAGTGCTACGAAGATGTATCATGACCTGAGGCAACATTATTGGTGGCGGCAAATGAAAACGGACATAGTTGAGTATGTAGCTAGGTGTCTAAATTTCCAGCAAGTTAAATATGAGCACCAGAGGCCAAGTGGCCTACTTCAGCAGATGACTATACCGGAGTGGGAATGGGAACACATTACTATGGACTTTGTAGTTGGGTTTCCGCGGACCTTGCAGAAGTTTGATGCAGTTTGGGTCATTGTCGACAGGTTGACCAAGTCGGCACATTTTATTCCGGTTGTGACTACGTATACTTCAGAGAGGCTGGCCCAGATTTATATTCAGGAGATAGTTCGGTTGCACGGTGTGCCAATTTCCATCATATCAGATAGAGGCCCTCAGTTTACTTCATATTTCTGGAGAGCAGTATAGAGTGAATTGGGGACCCGTGTGGAGCTCAGCACAACCTTTCATCAGCAGACCGACGGGCAGTCGGAGCGGACAGTTCAGATTTTGGAGAATATGCTCAGGGCATGTGTTATTGACTTTGGAGGTCAGTGGGATCGTTTCTTTCCTTTGGCCGAGTTTTCTTATAATAACAGTTACCAATCCAGCATCGAGATGGCTCCATTTGAAATCGGAACACTTAGTTCTTTAGTTTGGCTTTAAAAGACCAAGTTTGACTTCGGTCAACATTTTTAGAAAACGATCCCAGAATCGGGATTTGACAGTTCTAATAGGTTTGTATGGCGATTTTGGACTTGGGCGCATGGTCGAATCGGGTTTTTGACAACCGGGAGCGTTTCGACGCTTAATAGTGAAAATTAACTATTTAAATTTGGGTTGGAGTAGGTTTTGGAGTAATTGAAGTCCGTTTGGAATTCCGAACTTGGGAATAGTTTCGTATGGTGATTTAAGATCTGTACATAAAATTTGGTGTCATTCCGAGTAGTTTAAGTATGTTTCGGCGCGTTCGGAGTATGTTTGAAAATTTTGAAAATTCTAAGTTGAATCAATTTGGTTTGGGGTATAATTCTTAGATTTTATGTTGTTTTACACATTCTGAGGGTTCGAGCGAGTCTGTTTTATGATTTCAAACTTGTTGGCATGTTCGGGCGGGGCCTCGGGGGCCTCGGGTGTTAACCGGACGAGGCTCAGATCAAATTTGGACTGTGGGGCGGCAGCTGAAGCTTCCGGCTTCTGCTACAACCGCACCTAGGGGTGGGCATAAAATCAGAAAAATTGAATTCCGAACCGGATCGAATTAATTCGGTATTTCAGTTTCAGTTTTTTCGGTATAATTCGGTATTATATTTTCGGTATTTAGGTATAACAGTACGGTCCTCGGTATTAGGATCTTAAAATTTTGATATACCGAAATACCGAATTTTTGAAGAATTTTATGTTGGACCTATAATACCCAGCCCAACCCAATATGTTATATATCTAATTCTCTACACTGCCCGAGTGCCCAACGCCTCAGTCCAACCCAATAAGGCCCAACAGAAACCTCTTTAGTCTTTCACTATAGGGATTAGGGAATTAGAAATGGAGAAACAGAAACGGAGAAACCTAACCTAAGAGAATAGAGATCGGCTACTATGACTGTGAGAGATAACTCAGAGAAGCGAGAACCTCGGCGAGTCAGACGATGTCATAGCGACTTCACGACCTCGGCGCTGACGACTCTACTTCTGATTTCCTCATTGTTTACTTTATTCGTCAATCTTCAACTATTCAACAGGTTCATAACTTTTCATTCTTTAATCTTCAGTTTGTTTTTATAATAATAGTTGTACTGTTGGAGAAGGAATGTTATTTTGAATTTTGGGGTATGAATTTTGATGTAGCTGTAGTGTTGAATTTTGGGGTATGAATATTTCAAAGTGAACTGAAAAAATAATGATTATTATTGCCTCAGGTTGCTCTAAATTATGAAGATGAAAATCCTGTAGAGGCAAAAGGCATAGGACGAAAAATTCTGGACAAGGTGCAACAAACGTATGCATTGGAGCTAGCCGGCAAAGATTTTGCCTATGATGGTGAGAAGAGCCTTTTTACAGTTGGTACACTATCTTACAACAAACTTGTGTTTACTGTTGTGTTGGGGGGATCTCTCTTCTTCTAATAGGTGCAGTACTGAATTTCTTTTTGCATTTACAATAAACGATTTTGGTTTTTTAAAAACCAATTTTATGTATCAACTAAACTTTTGCTTCATGTGTACAGAAGCACTACTCAAGGTGGAAGTCTTGAAGGGAGCCCCAGTGAGGCTGATAAAAAAAGGTCAAAGAGGCCCACGGTCAAAGGAATACAAAGTGGTAATTAAGTACTCGTTATTCTATTTCATTTAATTCGTTTCTGCTTGTATCGTCGCTTAACTAGGTTGATTTAATTAATTATGTCACTGTTAATATGTGTCTTGCCTCTTTTCTGATTTTATTTTTCAATCTGATTAATTGTGTTAGTATTGGGTTAATTTCAGGAGTTTAATAATGCTGAATTTATTTGCACAATTTTGTGAAGATGTTGCACTCCTTAGTCCTTAATCATTGTGCAATGTGTGAGTTAGGCAGAATTGTGAATTGTGCAAGGTGCACTTTGAATTCTGCTGCACTGTGTGAGTTAAGCTTTGAATTGTACAATGTGCACTTTGAATTGGCAGCTTTGAAGTTTGAATTGCACACTGTGAAGATGTTGCACTCCTTAGTCCTTAATCGTTGTGAACAGTGCACTGTTGCATAGAATTGTGCACTGTTGTCACTCGTTAGTGTTGCTTATTTAGCGACTATTAAACCGAAACAGTACCGAACCAAAATAAGAAAAACTGAACCGTACCAAAATAATTTGGTACGGTATTTGGTATAGACAATTGATAAACCGAATACCGAAATATCGAATCGAAATTCTTAAATACCGAACCGAAATAATGAATGCCCACCCCTAACAGCACCTGCGCTTGGCCAGCCACAGGTGCGAGCTCGCAGAAGCGAGCCACGAGCCGCAGAAGCGGACAAGACAAGCACGCCAAGGAATCGCATGAGCGAGATTGTTGGCGCACCTGCGAGCGCGCAGGTGCGATGCAATACGGCGCAGAAGCGGCTAGAGTCGCAGGTGCGGAAGAAGCACCGCAGAAGCAGACGCGCATGTGCGGTCCTTAGGGCGCAGATGCGAAGCTTGGCCAGGCGAGGGAAACTCGAACCTGCGAGGCTTTTTTCGCAGGTGCGGCTAGCTATCCGTAGGTGCGAAATTACTGCTGGGGAGAACGTTTTAAATGGGCGAGGCTCAGCCATTTTAGCCCGTAATTCCACCATTTTTGGGCGATATTGGAGCTTTTTGAGGGGGGATTTCATCTAGCAACTTGAAGGTAAGTTAATTCTACACACTTTGAGTTAAATATATAGATTATGGGTTGATTATAACCGGTAAATCTTGAAAATCAAGGGTTTAGATGAAAAACTTAGTTTTTTTTATATGAAATGAGATTTTAACCACGAAAATGGATATAGAATTGGATGGAAATTGTATATTTGAGTTCTTGAGATTATGGGTAACGATTTCCTCCGAAAATTTCCGAAATTCAGGCACGTGGGTCCGGGGTGAATTTTAGGAATTTACCATTTTGGATAGGGTAATTTATTTAATAGTCTAATTTCGAATTATTGAGCATGTATTATTTATTTTATATAACGTTTGGATAGTTTCGGATTTTTTGGCATCGAATTGAAGTTTTTACGCGACGTTTTGATCGGGAAGTGGACTTTGAGATAAGGTAAGTCTCCTGTCTAACCTTGTAAGAGGGAATTTACCCCATATGTGATTTAAAATAATAATTGTTGCTAATTGCGGGGTTACGTTCGCACGAGGTGACGAGGATCCGTGTGTATCTACTAATTATGCTATGTCCGGGTAGTTTAGGACTCAAATCATGAGATACTTGTGATAATTGCATCCCCTTATACTTGAATTTTTGTATAAATTAATTAATTATTAAAGAAATTATACATCTTTATGTGTTATAGTTATAATAACTTCTCATTCCAGAGGTTCATAAGAAAATGTCATCCTTTCTTGTGGAACGGGCCGAACGCCTCGGCAGTATAGATGCATCTATGGATCGCACCGCACGTCCCTCGGCAGTGTACACGACACTCTGGATCGGGTTGTACGACCTCAGCAGAGATCGTGCCTAATAATAATAATTACACGATACCTTGATATTTTAATTATAGCTTGTGAAGCTAATTGATAAATTAAAAATTATTGAAATTTAAGGAATTAATTATTTTTATTTGTTAAGGAAATTATTATGGTTCACCTACAAAAAATTATGTTTAATTAAATGTTTCTATTAAAATATTATTGACCCATAGTGAGTGTTAAAGTCGACCTCTCGTCACTACTTCTTAGAGATTAGACTTGATACTTACAGGGTACACATTGTTTACGTACACATGCTACACTTGCTGCACTTTTTATGTGCAGGACATGAGATCGGTGCTATAGTTGGACCTACCGGAGCGCATCCACGATACCCCGAAACCTAGTGGTGAGCTGCCTTTCTGAGTTATCCTGCAGCAGCTAGTGTCTCTCCTTGTATTTTTATTCTGTCTATTTATTTCAGACAGTTCTTAGAAATTTTGTATAATCTACTAGATGCTCGTACACTTGTTACACCAGATTTTGGCACCCACTAGTAGAATTTTTTAGATTTAATTATTTTTTTTGGTTATTTTAATTTACCAGATCTTTTCATATTGTCTTAATTCTTGCAAGTAAGAAGAGTTTAATTACTCGGTTAATTTTTAAAGAATTGAATATGTGTTTAAATCACTAGTTGGCTTGCCTAGCTGTAGTGTTGGGCGTCATCACGACCTATAGGTGAAATGGGGTCGTGACAATTGTGACGCGGGCTGATGAGGGCAGATCCATTATAATTGGTAAGCTTTTAGGCTGACAAGCTTCTGAAGAAGGGATGTACATGTAACCTTAGACAAATCCAACATGAAAATATGAAAGGAAAATGAAAAACTTTATATAGCATAATATAAGTTCACGTGATATATGTGATAGTTTCCCGTTGGTCTCGAAAATGGCGTAACCAAATGACAAATTCGTGAAGTATGTTAGTCTTCAATAGATTGAATCACACTCATAACACATATATCAGCAGATCATCATATTATTCGCATAAAATATGGACTTCAACTGATTATACAGTGTTCAAAATTACTCATATGTGGCATAACCACGAATAACTTATCTTATATGTTTAGCTTACAAAATATCGAAGTGGCCATCAGCAACAACTTGCACCGTCAAAAACAAAATAAGGATCTTTCAATGTTCCTTCAAACTTCCCTACAACATTGTTTGTTCCGATATTGTTTTATTTTTATAGTGAATGATTTTTATACAATTATAACAGCATTTGACATTTAAATATATTTTGGCTGTAATATGCAAACATTATCCAAAAATAAACTTTTTTAATCATTACTAAAAAACTGCAAAAAAAACGTCCAGAAAAACCGACCGAAATCGGTCGGAATCCAACAAAAATCGACCGATTTCAGACTGTTTTCAATTGGCCGATAAACTAATGGTCGCAAACGGGGAGCGACCGAAGTCAGTCACTATTTTCCGACTGAAGTCGGTCGTTAACTGTCAACGCAGTTTGACCAAATGTCTGACACAAATTAATTTTGCCGACCAACGTCGATCGGTATTGTTAAAAATATTTTTTAATTATTTTTAAATTACCGACCGAATTCGGTCGAAAATTTAATTATTTAATTTTTTAAAAAATTATTCAATTCCGACCGACCTCGGTCGGTATTGTTAAAAATATTTTTTAATTATTTTTAAATTACCGACCGAATTCGGTCAGAAATTTAATTATTCATTTTTTAAATTATTCATTTCCGACCGAAATCGGTCGGTATTGTTAAAATATAAAATTATACATTTTTATTTAAAATTGCTAATTCCGACCGAAATCGGTCGTATTATTTAAATAATTAATATTTAAAATCATAAATTCCAACCGAATTCGGTCGGTAATTTTGATTTTCTAGGAATTAATATGAACATTTCCGACCGAAGTCGGTCGGTTTTTTGGGTATTATTTTGCGAGAAAACAACTGTTTTATATCTGCACCACCTACCAACAAACAATCACCTATAATGACAACATTACATTGCTGTCAT
Source organism: Nicotiana tabacum (assembly GCF_000715075.1). Lineage (NCBI taxonomy): Eukaryota > Viridiplantae > Streptophyta > Magnoliopsida > Solanales > Solanaceae > Nicotiana > Nicotiana tabacum. The sequence goes on from NW_027438317.1 coordinate 143,452, forward strand.
TCAACCAATAACAACAACAATAACAACAATATCAACCAATAACAACAACAATAACAACAATATCAACAATAACAACAACAAGAACAACAATAACAACTATCAAAACTACATTAACAAAATATTATCACCATCTCCATCTCCACTAAACTATATTAACAAAATATCATACCCAACAATAAAACGTTTTAAAAATTAAAAATTCAAACATCATTCAATGAGTATTTTGTATTACATCATCTTCATCTCCACTACTATAGCATTCATCGTCGGCATGGTTCAAAGGATTACCATCTGGGGAAGGTTGACGAGACCGGGGAATCGGTAAAGCACCACTAGCAAGAAGATTGGTTAGCTGACCTTGAAGGATATTAAATTGTCGGTCCCTCTTTTCTAGCTGAACTTGAAGGGTATCTAATTGTTTATCTCCCTTTTTTTTCTAGTCTTTGTCTCTTCAAGCTATGTTGTTAGCTTTGCAATCTTCTTCTCCATAGATGAGAGAGTCGACCTATCAATTATCTCGCCCTGGGCGGAAGTCCCTATACCTTGAAATCCATCCCTATAGCGCCGAAATGATCTATTTGGAAGGTCGTGTGCTATCCCTTTTTTAGGACCATCGACAATATCCAACCATATCTTCTGCGCTTCTTCGTCTGTAATGGTGGTCGCTCACCTTGCTCAATCGGTGGCAAGCTCTGAGTGTACTCCTCTACATTAGCCTTGTAGCGACCCTTTATTTAGAAGATAGAAAATTATTAACCATATAATATTATAAACATTAATTTCAAGTTATAGTAGTTATAAAACTTACATATGCAGTCTCCGCCCCGTCCACGACCCATCTAGTTGGATCTATCGGTGCTTTCTTCTTCCGGATGTGAGTCTCCATGAAGAACTCATCATGAGTCATCTTCCTCCCATATGTTTTTTCCTACAAATATAATAAAACATGTTAACTAAATTAAAATATATAAATATAGTTCGATAAAAATAGATGTAAATATTTTAAGGAATTACCAGTAGTCTCATCGTAGTCCCCATGCTCCTTGCACCCACAGAGTGTAAGGAGCCACCCTTCTCAGCTGCCCGGGCCTTCTTTCCCTATTCACTCCTCTTTTTGAATTTCTCGGTGGTCCACTACCTCAGCAGATCCTCCCATAAATGCGGTAGAACCGGCCAAGAGCTTTAGTGATTATCTTTGTAGTCCGATGATTAGGTATGAATCTGCAACATAACAATTACATTAATTAAACAAGAGTAGCTATTATAATTCAGCAAAAATAAAGAAGTAATAAATAAATCTTACCCATTGCCCTCCGGCCTGATGATCATCCTATGATAACGATCATACCGCACTTCCTCTAGATCATCATCCTCCGATGAATCTGAAGCGTGCATAGAAAGGGGGCATCTGGCTCAGCTCTACTATCCTGAAGGCGAAGTCTAAAAATGCTAGGAGATGAACTCTGTGGAGAGGGAGACGGGGTCGCTGATGAAGATGGCTGCAATCCACAACCTTATTGCGATCCAGGCCACTGCTAAGATTCGGCTGGCTGAAATCTAGATGGGTGTGATCCAGCTGGTGATGAAGCAAATGGAGCAGATGACGGGCGTATCATCACATGTCCCTATGACTGCTTACTCGATTGACCCATATAACTATATACAGGATCTTGTGGACGAAGGGGGTATAGCCCTGTGGTGCAGAATGATAAGAATACTGCTGGAAGGGCGAATAATAGGTAGTTTGATAAATAGATGGATATGGTGGAAAAGATTTGTGCCTAGAAGATTGTTGCCGGCCATCAGTAGCAGAGGGATGCAAGTGTGGAGTGGAAGGAAGCGAGGGTGTAGCACCATCATCATGATCAATAGGCCTCTTATACTTCCTAGACCTACCTCGACCCTTACCGGTCATCTACATAAATTAAAGAAAATGTTAGAATTGAGAATATAAATCTATATAAGTTGAGAGCGCTTGAAAAAACTAGCATGCTAGTCGTCTTCGAAGTATTCTTCCTCGTCCAAAAATTCTTCCTCTTCACTTATTTCATTTTCATTAGGTGATTCTTCGTCCTCATTTTCTATAATTGTTATTTCCTCCATATCAAATTCTTCTAATATGTGTTGAGGATGCTCCAAGTCATTTTCTAACTGATCATCCACCATTTGGTTAACACTTCAGGTATCATTTTGGTAAGCAACATCTAGCACATTCTCAACTTCCACCCTACCAACAGGCTTAGTTTTGATTATAACCAACCAATCAGCCTTATCCCTCCGCAATGGGTATGGAGCATAATACACTTGCCTAACCTTTTCTGCAATTATAAAAGGATCATAGCAATTATACTCCATCTTTTTATTAACCTCAATTATGTTGTACTGCGAGTGTACATTTGTACCTCTTCTAGGTATTGGGTCAAACCACTTGCATCGGAAAAGTATCATCTTCATATTTGGCCAACCTGAATATGATAATTCTAGAATCTCTTTGATCACACCATAATAATCATTTTCCCCATCTTGGTTGCCTTCACCACCTTTGACACACACCCCACTGTTATTACTTTTGTTTATACTTGGAGCATTTCTCGGTGTAATATTTGTAACCATTCACAAAATACTTAGACATAGTTGTAACCATCGGTGCAGGACCCCAAGATATATCTTTCAAAAATTGATTAACACCGTTGTTTGGATTATTGACCTACATGTAGTGTTAAATAAATCACAAGTGAGCAAGTATATTCACAAGTGACCAGGTATGTATATTCACATGTGAAAAAGTATGTAAGATGCACTTACACACTCTTTAAACCATGCCTCAAATGTAGAATATACATCATCATGGCCAAATTGACTCACGAAGTTATTGAGCGACACATTGAAAATTTTGTTAGTTGCATCAACCAAATTAAATATTAGTCTATGTAAATTAATCTTACGTCAACACTTACTTAAGGAACGGTTGAACTTCCGAAAAATTTAGCAACACATTATTTGAAGCTAATTTGTACTCCATACTATTTAGGCCCCTTTTTGTTCAACCTGAATATGATAATTCTAGAATCTCTTTGATCACACCATAATAATCATTTTCCCCATCTTGGTTGCCTTCACCACCTTTGACACACACCCCACTGTTATTACTTTTGTTTATACTTGGAGCATTTCTCGGTGTAATATTTGTAACCATTCACAAAATACTTAGACATAGTTGTAACCATCGGTGCAGGACCCCAAGATATATCTTTCAAAAATTGATTAACACCGTTGTTTGGATTATTGACCTACATGTAGTGTTAAATAAATCACAAGTGAGCAAGTATATTCACAAGTGACCAGGTATGTATATTCACATGTGAAAAAGTATGTAAGATGCACTTACACACTCTTTAAACCATGCCTCAAATGTAGAATATACATCATCATGGCCAAATTGACTCACGAAGTTATTGAGTGACACATTGAAAATTTTGTTAGTTGCATCAACCAAATTAAATATTAGTCTATGTAAATTAATCTTACGTCAACACTTACTTAAGGAACGGTTGAACTTCCGAAAAATTTAGCAACACATTATTTGAAGCTAATTTGTACTCCATACTATTTAGGCCCCTTTTTGTTCAATCTTTAGAGCCTCGGCCTAGTTGATTGAATATAGACATTGGTGGATATAATGGATCAATCTCAATCACGACATTATTTTGATTGGGCTTATTTCTAGCACATGACACATGATTGTCAAAGTAGTAAGAACAAAAATGGACAGTTTCCTTCGCAAGATAGGCTTCGCATATGGATCCTTCAATCCTATTCCTCTGCTTAACAAATCGTTTACACTTGCCGATAGTCATGCACATTGTCATATTAGACGATAACGTTAAAGAAAATTACAAGAATAAATCAAGGTTTAATCATTACCTCTCGAATGGATACATCCACCTACATTGAACTGGCCGTCCAAGTCGCGCCTCGTGTACAAGGTGAATTGGAAGGTGTTCCATGACATCAAAGAAACCACATGAAAAAATACTTTCCAGCTTATTATTGATTATAGGAATGTTTCGATTCATTTGAAATAGGTTTTCTTCCCTTAACGTGGCAGAACATAAGTCTTTGAAGAACAAACTTATCTCTGTGATGGGTTTTCAGATATTTTCAGGCAAACCACAAAATCCAATAGGGATTAAGGTTTCCATGAGGATATGATAGTCATGACTTTTCATATGAGTCAACTTTCCTTCAGTCATATCGGCACGTTTTCCCAGGTTTGAAGCATAACCCTCGGGCATCTTTAGGTTTGCAACCCACTCACAAATTTGTCCTCTTTGTTCCAAAGTGAATGTGTATCTAGCCTTGGGCTTACCATTGTTCGTAGACTGCAAATGTAATTCAGGTCGCCTGTAATATTCTTGTAAGTCCAGTCTAGCCTCCAGGGTTATCTTTTGTCTTATTCTTATCATTCATCACTTTGTTGAACAAATTGTCAAAATAGTTCTTCTCAATATGTATGAAATCAAAATTGTGTCGGGGAAGATTATCCTTCCAATATGGCAACTACTAAAATATGATTTGTTTTGTCCAGTTATGAGTAACACCATATCCAGAAAATCTATAAGGTGGGGCCTTGATCAGGTCCAAGCCTACACTACTATTGAGTAGCGAGGGTGGTCGATGCAGTTTTTACCCAACTAGGTCGGGATCGAATCCACAGGGAGTTAATGTTTGGAATTAGGTTTATATCTAAGCTAGATGTGGGTTTTGAATCTAATTACACTTCCACAAGTTTGGGTTTGATTTCTACTTCTAACTTTACTCTAAAGATTGCAATAATTGAAACTAAGGACAATATTTTTGTTGTTGTTTTTCAAATGTTTAAAGAGACTAGGGTAGTGACTTCTACCTAGGTGGATATCTAACGGATAGCAAAATCTAGAGCAAGTTTGATTAGTTAGGATTGTAATATAGCTATCACACCTGGAGTACTCACTGTATACCTCTCCGTAGTTTGAATGATTTTGCCCAATTTGGCTTTCTCAAGTCCAAATGGGTATTCATGCAAATCAAGTGATATTAGCTCAAGTTGGGTATTACTATCCCTAGGTTTAGACCTTTAATTGGGGCTATCAATTTCTTGAGTTCACTCTAATTCTTTGTTAGCCCAGTTTTTCTAGACTTAGTCCCTCTTTCTCAAGTAGAGACTAAGTCATAAAGGCATGAATCAATGTTTGCCACCATTAATTCTTGTGTTCAGGCAAGAATTAGGCTAAATATCACTAACCCATTCATATTCAAGCCCAAAACGCAAATACCCATTAAATACCCACACTAGGGTTGGGTCATAACCCCAGCTACGGGTTTAGCTACTCATGAAAATAACAGAAATTAAAGATGAAATAAAGATAAAATCCATAATATTAATTTATGGAATGAAAATCTAATGTTAAGAAGTGAATCTAGTATAAAATTTCCGAAAACAGAAAAGTCAGTCGTCTTAGGTGCTCATACAAAACATAACCTCCCCTAAAAATGACAATAAGTTCTATTTATACTAAGCTGAAAATATCTGACAAAAATGCCCCTGCGAAGGTTGTGTAGCCGCGTAATTCTGAGTGCGGCCGCACTCTTGCTTTCGCGATCGCATAATTTTGATGCTATCCGCGTTCTTCTCTTTGGATCTGGGTTGAGCTGAACTTTCGCGGAGCGCATAATTCTAAGTGCGACCGCGCTCCAGATTATGCGGCCGCATAAAAGTGATGCGGTCCGCACTTGCTTGAGTTTGTCTTGAAATCAACTCTCTGATTCTTCATCTTGCGGACTGCATAATTTCGATCGCGGCTGCACAAGGGACTTCCGCGGCCACACAATTCTGGTGTGGTCCACACTTCTCTCTTTTGCTCAAGTTGTCAGCTCTCCGAATCTCAGTCATCGCGGTCCGCATAATTTCAATTGCGGCCGCACAGGGACTTTCGCGGCCGCACATTTCTGGTGCGGTTTGCGCTCATTATTAGCCCAAAATCACACTCTCTGAATATCCCTCTTGCGGAGCGCATAATTATGATCGCTGCCGCATCATGGATTTCGCAGCTGCACAATATTTGTGTGGTCTGCACTTCAGACCTCTTTCCCCTGCCTTGTTTTTTGTTCAACTTTTGACTCCTTTGTGAGTTGATTTTGATTCCTTTGGCTCATTTTGAACAATTCCTACAAGCAAGCATATTTCATTAGTTTCCGGGAATACCTTAAAGCATTTTTGGCCTAAAACACAAGTAAAAGAGAGCAAAATATAGGTTAAAATCCCTACTTATCAACTCCCCCAAACATAAGCTTTTGCTTGTCCTCAAGCAAATAAGGTAATTCCCACCTCCACTAGAAAATAAGATACTTCAGCTGGCCTAAGGTGAATAAATCATGCATCAATTGGGACTAACAATTACCCTCAACACAAATGAATTATCAACAATACCATGTTTTGACCTTTTGAGTACCATAATTCTAATGTGACACTAGAGCATCAAGAGTTGACTTAATTCACCAAGAAAACTCGCTCTATCAAGTAGGTCATTGTGGAACCCAAACTCCTCCTCCTCTACTCTCCATGAGCAAATCTCACTTTAGAATGTAACACTCAAAACAAGGATTGTGAAGAAGTGCGCTTATCTCTCTCAAAAGAATGTCACAAGTCCGGTTCTAAGTACCATAAGCTTGCCCCTTATGTAAATCACCACTAATATAAGATCACTCAACTTGAAATTATATAGGGCTTTTGCGGGAATGTAATGAAGGCTTTTGGATCAAGGTAGGACTTATCGGCATATGATGGTTTCATCTTTCATTAAGCACTCTATTTCCTCTTTTTGGCTCATACTTTCTTGTCTCTTTGAGTCATTTTCTTCTTCCTTAGGGGAACTAGAGAGACGTAATGTCACTCTTTCTTGCTCACGACAATCATTTTTCTCCTTTTCTAATCACTCCATGCCTTTCATCATTGCTTTCTTTGAATCCCTTCAACTTTCTACTTTATTCACTTTCTTTTAGACATATTTCTTTTTGGCCTTTCTTCCTTTTCTTTGCCTTCCCTTTTCTTCATTTCTTCTTTGTTCGTTTTACCTTTTATCACTTTCACATTCCTCGTCTCTCCCCCAAACTTATGCTTTTTCCAATTGTATCAAGAATGCTAAGGAAAGATCGGGTGCCAAGAGAGGGTCATTGTAAAACGGATAAAGGCTTGTAACATGGCTTGAATGAAAAAGGGCTTCGACTCAAAGGGGTTGACTAGGGATATCACATTGGTAGGCTACGGAAGCTTTCAAGTTTCAAATTGGATCAAGGAGAGCCTACAATCATTTCTCAACTCGAGCTACACTTAGAATTTTACCTAGACAAATATTCAGGGCAAGTTCTAGACTTATTGGCACGGAACTTGAACTTGCAATTCAATACCTCACCTCTCAAGCTGCTGGATTGTTAAAGAGAACATAGTCGAGGGCCCATAACAACCCTAGCTAAGATTGGAAATCACAAATGGTTCTAAGAAACCACTCGATGATTGTTTTAGTCAACACAAGAGTCTAAAGGTCACAACTAGAGCTATTCTTTGCCAATCAACTTGTTTCTAACCATAAGGTCGAAGATAAATGTGTTAGTACCAAGTGAATCCTGCTTGAGACACTTTTATTCATTACTACTATATATACAAAAACATTAAGAAAACAGAATCAAACCCTTAAGAATGTTGTCACGCCATCCATTGTTGGGAAGAGCCACCCGGTTCACACAACATCCACCTTTGGAAAGAAGCGTGGTATTAAGAAAACCAGAGGCTTATTGTTCACACAAAACGTAAAAAGAAGCTAACAACTTAAAAATAAGCTACTAAAGTAAATAAGAATCTATTCTACTAAGGAAAAACAACGAAAGAAGTTATGAAGTAAACTACGAAAAGTAGACTGAATATGTACAAAATGAAGTAAAATGAATATATACATAAAAGAAATGAATATATACATCGAATGGTAAGAATATTTTCATACAAAAAGTGAAATTAAAGATAAATAAAGATAAAGAAAAATAGTATAATGGTTATTACATACCAAATGTCATCAAATCAAAATGGACCACCCCCCAAATGAAAAATAGCATTGTCCTCAATGCTCAGAACAAATAAGAACAGGGAAAAAGGGCAGAGAGTAGAGAAAACTCCCTATGTGGTCTCTGTCTGCATCGGGTCCTCAACATGGATGGGGTCCTCAGCATGCATGGGCTCATCATCACCCTCTATATCCTCTTACTGGATCTCCACATCCTTTGACTGGGAGACTACGGGGTTGCTGAGCATCTGAATCAGCTCCTCAGCAGTGTGTGAAGTGGCAGCCGGCTCCTCGGACTGGCTGGCTGCTGCCTCTAATGCCTCGGGAACTACTGCATGTGCTGCTGGGACTGTCTTCTCCATGAGCAGGTCCAGTGGAATATCACCAGCAGAAGCAATCTTCTCAACCTCTTTGCTCAACTTCTCCACCAACTCTTTAGATGCCCGAGTCTTCCGCAACTTCTTCACCTTCTTCCCCAAATCCTTGATAATCCTTCCATGTGTATCAAGAGTCTCCCGGATCTTCTACTGGTCGTCCAGAATCTTCTTCTGGTTGCCCAAAATCTTCTTCAAAGAGTCCTCCACAAATGGAGATACCTGAAGCTCTGATGGGGCTGAAGATTGTGTTGCCACTGCACTAGATATGGCAGTCAGCTTTGTGGTAGCTGCCTGCATCCAGTTGTTGAGACTAGATAGTGTTTGTGAAACCCGTAGTACAATCTGAGGGTAGGTAGAAGATGTGAGCACTAACAGTGGCACTGAGAGGGATGGTCCGGAGGAAGGAGGAGGCATGGGAGTTGCTCCGGTAGAGGTATCGACTGCTATAGAGGGCTCAGCAACTGACCTGGTGGCCACTACCCCTGGCTCTTCAGACTGGCCAGTGGGGGTAGTGGCTTTGCCCTTGAATTTAGGGTTGTCCGCTCCCTGGAGGTGGTACCATGAAAAAGGCTTTTTAGCCTTCGCCTCCACATCAAAATGTCTCGTCTCTACCCCTTGGTCTTGGAAATACTCTGTGAGGAAATTGGGGTAGGGATACAATCTTTCTTCTTTCTGAACTACATTGGAGATGTTGTAGGACATCAATTTTCCTACATTAATAGGATAGCCTGCCATGATGGAAGCTACCAATACTGCCCGGGGGAGTGGAAGGACATTCTCATGCTGGCACGGGTCAAGACGGCTGCACACAAATGTTTGTCACCCTATTGAACTCCTACTGTGAGCCATGCAGGTGTTGTCCCCGGAATAGCAAGTATCTCAGCTAGCCATGGGCGAACTGCCTCACCCAAGGCTAGCTTCTCCAGGTATTGCACTGCCTCGACCTCCTCAAACCCTACATATATGTTCAGTGCGTGGCCATCAAACCAGATTTTCAAGTTCTGGACCTTCGTCACCTTTGTACCCTTTTTGATGTGGGAAACATTGGCATAAAATTCCTTGACGAGGTATTCATTGGCATCATGCAACCGGCCGGCAAACCATTTCCATCCTTTTCTCTCCGTAAATTGCTTTAAGACATTCAGATTGTGCTAGCTTAGGTCTTTGCTTATGAATTGTCGCTCAAGAGTGAGCGACCTTTGGGACCACCATTCCCAAAAGTTTCCATACGCCTTCTCACTTACAAATCTAACAGCCCACACCTCCGGCTTCCTTGATCTAGCCAGGCTTCTCAGAATTGTTTCACCCCCTCTCCCATCATCCGGGACCTCATCATCATCATCTAAATTGATTGGGGTAGATGTTGTGGCAGGTGTTGTAGCAGGTGGGGAAGATGGTCCAGATGCCTGACTACCTCCCTCTGAGCCATCAGAAGAACTAGAGGAGGAGGTAAGTTCATTGACTAAATGGAGTCTATCGGGGAATTGTTGTTATTGTGCCCCCGGTTGTGGTTGTACAGAATCCCCCTCAGAATTTTCCCGAGATGGGAGGTATTCACTGGTGTCTGAGGAGTCCGGAGGTGGTCTAGTGAGAGTAGTTTTTTTGCCCAAGGCTTTCTGGACTGATAGTGGCATGATAGGTTTTCCTCTACCCCGACCTCGGGAGGATTTTGCCCTCCCTTTGGAAGTATCACCTCGACCACGAGAACGCACCATTATCTGCAACACACAAGTAGTGAAAGTCAGTTAGAATTGGGGTTCAACATGTGTTATTGAATTACAGTTGAAAAGAAAGACATTGCTTCTCAGAACAGGGTAGCGCGGACCGCAAAAAAAGGAGTGTGACCGCATAATACCCATCAGGGACCACACAAAATTGAGTGCGGTCGTGGAGATCCCAGGTTCAGACTACTGGTTCTATGAAGTTACCTCAGCGCGGATCATACAACTTTGAGTGTGGCCGCGAAAACCCATCGCAGACCGCACAAAAATTGAGTGCGGTCGCATAATCAATTTATTGGGTCTCTGAAGTTTAATTGTGCGGACCGCACAAAATTGAGTGCGGCCGCAAAAACCAATCGCGGACAGCACAAAATTAAGTGCGGCCGCACAAACTTAGCAATGACAAGTGCCTTCAACCTAGGGTATCGTGGACCGTACAATTTTATATGCGGCTACATACCCTAGCGCGGACCGCACAAAAATATGTGCAGCCGCGAAATTCAAATCAGAGCGGTACCGAAGTACGATTAATACTAGCGTTTTCACTAATTAGTGATGATTTGTTGCAATTAAACATTAAAAGCTACTAACCTGAGCCCCCATTATGCATTCAAACACTACCCACATGCTTCTAAGCAAGAATTAAGCATCATTTTGACATATTTGGCATGAATCTAACCCTAGATAAAAAGAAAACTAAAACAAAGAGAAAAGAAAAGAAAAAGATGAAATTAATTCATTGAAATCAACATACCAGTAATGAAATGTAGTAGGAAATCAACACTTGATGAATATGAGATGAGATTGAAAACAAGAAAGAGTGCACTGTGATTTAGTCTAGATTGAGAGGTCATAGTGTGTAAAGTGTGAATAGTCTCAAAAAGTCCTATTTATACTCTGACCATCTTGGCCCACCAACTTACCTGAGTGCGGCCGCACAATTTTGGTGCGGCCAGCACTCTTTACCTTTTCTAACTCAGCAGCTGATTCAGTGATGCGGTCCGCGAAAAATGGTTGCGGCCGCACAATCTGTGAGGTCCGCAAAATTTTGATCGCGACCGCGAATCCTTAAGGGATTTTGTCAGGCCAAACTTCAGAGAGTTGGCATTTTCCATCTTTCAGCTATGTGACCGGACACAGAATTGTGCGGCCATGAAGGGCTTGTGCGGACCACATAATTCTGGCGCGGTCCGCACAATTTCACTACTTGGCCAATTTTTATCTTGTCAATTTTCTGCACTGTACACCCAATTCCTACATACACTTCACAACCAGTTAGTCCAAAACAATGCCTAATCTAACAAGAAAATGAAAAGAAATAAAAAACATGTGTGTTGCCTCCCAAGAAGTGTCCGATTTAACGTCGTGGCATGACGCATGTTACCATCATTCATTTGAAATGGAGCAATGCCACAATGTGGCCATCATCAACCTTACCAAGGTAGTGCTTCACCTGGTGCCCATTAATTCTAAAGATATCACCATTCTTATTTTTCAAATCAAGAGCACCAAAAGGAGTCACATGTACCCATCAAAAGGACCACTCCACTTTGATTTAAGCTTTCTCGAAAACATCCGTAACCGAGAGTTAAATAAAAGAACAAGGTCACCTTCTTTGAATTCTTTATTCCGGATATACTTATCATGTAGGTACTTCATCTCTTCCTTATACAAGGACGAACTGGAGTAAGCATGGAACCAGAACTCATCAAGTTCATTCAATTGCTCCACCCGAAGATTGGCAGCTACATCCCACTCAAGGTTCAATTTCTTCAACGCCCACATGGCCTTATGCTCTAATTCCACCCGAATGTGACATGCTTTCCCAAACACCAACCGATACGGAGACATACCAATTGGAGTCTTGTAAGTTGTTCTATAGGCCCAAAGAGCATAGTCAAGTTTCCTTGACCAATCAGTGATTGGCATTGAAAGTCTTGGATAGAATACTCTTGATCTCCCTGTTGGAGACTTCAACCTGTCCACTTGCCTAGGGGTGATAGGGGGTCGACACTTTGTGAGTGACACCATACTTGGAGAGTAAAGTATCAAAAGATTTGTTGCAAAAGTGTGATACCCAATCACTAATGATGGCCCTTGGAGTACCAAACCTTGTGAATATGTTCTTCTTCAAGAAAGCTAACACACTCCGAGCTTCATTGTTGGGCAAAGCCACGGCTTCAACTCATTTGGACACGTAATACACAGCTACCAATTTATAGGTGTTCCCACATGATCTCACAAACGGGCCCATAAAATCAATGCCCCAAACATAAAAAATATCAATCTCCAAGATGATGGTGAGAGGCATCTTATTTTTCTTGGAGATCCCACCGGCCCTTTGACATTCATCGCAAAGCTTAACGAGATAGCTAGCATCCTTATAAAGGGTAGGCCAATAGAATCCATAGCTTAGCACCTTTGTAGCAGTTCTCGTTCCACCATGGTGACCACCATATGGCGAAGAGTGGCAAGCTTCAAGAAAACCCAATTGTTCTGTTTTGGTACACATCTTAGGATAACACCATCAGTACAAATTTTGAAGGGATATGGCTCATCCCAATAGTAGTCCAGGCAATCCCGTTTGAGCTTCTTCCTTTGGTTTGAGAAGAACTCATTCAGAACAATGCCACTCATAAGATAGTTGGCCACATCGGCAAACCATGGCATCCCAGTCATAGAAATGGAAAGGAGTTGTTCGTCAGGAAATGAATCATTGATCTCAAGGCCATCATGTGGCCTCCCCTCCTCCTTCAATCGGGACAAGTGGTCCGCCACTTGATTCTCACTACCATTTAGGTCTTGAATCTCAAGATTAAACTCTTGCAATAGAAGCGCCCACCGCATCAACCTTGCCTTAGAGTCTTTCTTGCTAATCAAATAACGAAGTGCCGCATTGTCGGTGTGAACAATCACCTTTGTACCCATTAGGTACGGGCGGAACTTCTCCATAGCAAAGACAATGGCTGGGAGTTCTTTCTCAGTCACCGTATAGTTGACTTGGGCCTCGTTCATGGTCTTGCTAGCATAGTATATCGGATGAAAGATCTTATTATTCGTTGCCCCAATACCGAACCAACTGCCACATCGCTTGCATCACACATGAGCTCAAATGGTAAGCTCCAATTTGGCGCGGTGATAATAGGAGTTGTAGTCAACTTATACTTGAGTAGTTCAAATGCCTTCATACAATCTTCCTTGAAAAGGAACTTGGCATCTTTTTCCAAGAGTTTGCACAAGGGGTTTACCACCTTAGAAAAGTCCTTGATGAATCGGCGGTAAAACCCCGCATGACCTACAAAGCTTCTCACTCCCTTTACGGAAGTAGGGGGAGGGAGTTTGGATATCACTTCATTTTTTGCTTTATCAACCTCAATACCATTTTTGGAAATCATGTGACCGAGGACAATGCCTTCCTTCACCATAAAGTGACACTTCTCCCAATTCAGCACCAAGTTAGTTTCTTCACAATGTGCCAATACCTTATACAAGTTATCCAATCACTCTTCATAAGAATCCCCCACGACAAAGAAATCATCCATGAAAACCTCGAGAAAGTCCTCCACTATATTGGTGAAGATGGACATCATACACCGCTGAAAGGTTGTCGGTGCATTGCATAACCCGAATGGCGTCCGCGAGAATGCGAAAGTGCCATACAGACAAGTGAAGGTGGTCTTCTCTTGGTCTTTAGGTGCAACAAGAATCTGGTTATATCCGGAATATCCATCCAAGAAGCAATAATAAGCACGTCCGGGTAACCTATCCAATATTTGATCAAGAAATAGAAGCGGAAAATGGTCTTTCCGCGTAACTTTGTTGAGCTTTCTATAATCCATGCACACTCTCCACCTGGTGATAGTTCTTGTGGGGATCAATTCATTTTTGTCATTTGTTATCACAGTCATTCCCCCTTTCTTTGGGATACATTGCACCGGCGAGGTCCACGAACTATCGGAAATGGGGTAAACCACCCCGATATCTAACCACTTGATGATCTCTTTCTTTACTACCTCTTGCATTGCCTCATTCAATCGTATTTGATGTTCCACAGAGGGTTTGGCATCCTCCTCCAAAATTATTTTGTTCATGCAAAAGGCGGGGCTTATACCCCGAATATCCGCTAATGTCCAACCTATTGCTTTCTTCCTCCTTTGAAGCACCACAAGGGTGGCATCTACCTGCACGTTAGTTAAACACGAGGAAAGAATAATAGGTAAAGTGTAACAAGGGCCTAGAAACTCATACATGAGGTGTGAAGGCAAAGGCTTTAACTCCAAGGGTGAGAGGCTCCTTGATTGAGGGCTTTGTTGGTGGAGTATTCCATTTTTCGAGATCCAAGGAAAGTTTTCGGAGCTTATAAGTATATGATCCCATTCCTTGCAAAGCATTTACACATTCTATAAAGCCTTCCTTCGCATCCTCATCATGATTCAACAACACAATTTCCAAGGTATCTTCCACATTTATCACAACTCTTGTGTCATCAACAATTACTTCGGTCACAAGATCCACGAACGGACAAACTTCGTTTCTATTTGGCTGCCTCATTGATTTAGAAACATGGAACACCACTTTTTTACTTTCACATCAACTAAGGCCTTCCCTGTAGCAAGGAATGGTCTCCCCATAATGATTGGAACCTCATAGTCAACCTCACAGTCAAGTATCACAAAATCTGCGGGAAGGATGAACTTGTTGACCCTAACTAACACATCATCGATTATCCCCAATGACCTTTTCATTGTCCGATCCGCCATTTGCAACCTCATGGATGTGGGTCTTGGTTTCCCAATCCCCAACATTTTGAACATAGAATTGGGCATCAAGTTAATGCTTGCCCCCAAATCACATAAAGCTTTGGCGAAATCGGCACTCCCAATCGTGCACGGGATTGTGAAAAAACCGGGGTATTCCAGCTTTGGAGCCATGGAGTGACCATAGCACTCACTTTATGTGTCATTTTAATCATTTCAAAATTCATTTATCTCTTCTTTGTTACCAAATCCTTCATGAACATGGCATATCCCGGCATTTGTTCTAAGGCTTCAACCAACGGTACATTTATGGAGAAACTTTTTATCATATCAATGAATTTCTTGAATTGATTCTCATTGTTTTGCTTTGCAACTCTTTGAGGGTATGGAGGAGGAGGCCTTGACATTGGTACTTTAGCCTATGGCACTACCGGTTCTGGTATGTCAGTCACGTGCTCCCTAGATGGGTTCACTTCTTCTTGCGTCTCCTCCACATTTTCGTAAATATCAATCCTCGCTTCTTCATTAGCTTGAACATCATTGTGTGGCTCATCATCATCTTGCACCAACACATAATCACCCACATGTCTTCTTTGGTTTGAGGTACTAGCAACTCTACCTCTCCCACTTCTTGTTGTCACGGCCATTGCATGCCCCGTATTCCCACCTTTCGGGTTCACCACCGTATCACTAGGTAGTGCCCCCTTTGGGCGAGTATTTAAAGCTTGAGAAATTTGGCCAAGTTGAACCTCCAAGTTGCAGATAGAAGTGTTGTGAGAGGCTAATTGGGCATCAGAGTCGGCGGTTTTCTCCATCATTTGCTTAAACATGTTTTCAGTCCGTCCTATTTCACTATTGGAAGAACTAGGTCTTTGCGACATATATGGAGGCAGGTTGTTTGGTTGTTGATACATCGGGGGCCTCTGAAAGCCGGACCCTCGATTTCCTTGATTGCTATTGTTCCAACCACTTTGATTTTTGTTGTCCCCCCAATTGCTTTGATTGTTGCCACCCCAATTACCTTGGTTATTTCCTCTCCAATTGCCTTGATTACCTTGATTACCCCAATTGCTTTGATTATTGTTGTTGCCACCACTCCAATTTCCTTGGTGCCCTTGGTTGTTCTAGTTTCCTTGGTTTCCTTGTGATCTCCATTGTTGTTGATTTGGAGCATTGCTTCTTTGACCTTGATAATTGTTGACATATTGAACCTATTCACCTTGCTCATCATATGAATCATCTTGTTTATACCCACTATTACTTTGCTCAAATTGTTTCGGATGGTTTTGTAATTGTTGATCTCGTTGCCGTCTCTTGTTTACCATCATGTTCGCCCCTTCCATAGCATTCACCGTTTTTGTCCCTTGAACATGTTGAAGCTGAGCCTTGGCCAATTGGTTCGTGGTGATTGTCAACTCCGCAATAGCTTGCCCATGATCATGTAGCTCCTTGTGTAGGTGAATAACTTTTGGGTCACCCTGAGGAACATTGGCTCTACTTTCCCACGCCGAAGAGATGTCCACCATCTCATCCAAGATTTCACAAGCTTCAGAATAAGGCGTGTTCATGAAGTTACCCCCAACGAGTTGATTTATCACACACTGATTTGTTGTGTTGATCCCCCTGTAGAAGGTCTGTTGGATCATGGCCTCGGTCATATCATTGTTCGGGCATTCTTTGACCATGGTGTGATATCTTTCCCAAATCTCGTGCAATGGCTCATTGGGCTCTTGTTTGAAAGCTAAAATTTCATCCCTTAGTGTATCCATGTGCCCCGGAGAGAAGAATTTAGCAATGAACTTCTCGGCCAACTCATCCCAAGTGTGGATGGAATGATTAGGAAATATCTCTATCCAGTCCAAAGCCTTTCCCCGTAGAGAAAATGGAAGCAACCGTAACCGCAGTGCATCCTCGGTGACATTGTTTTGCTTGCTCCCCCAACAAGTATCAACGAACCCTTTGAGGTGCTTCTAGGCATTTTGGTGCGGAGCGCTGGTGAAGAAACCCTGCTGCTCAAGAAGTGTAAGCATCACGTTGTTAATTTGGAAGTTGCCCGCCCTAATCCGGGGCGGGACTATTGCACTTGCATAGCCCTCATTCATCAACACTCGGTGCGCTGCTCTTGGTGGAGGCAGTCGGCCTCGCCTGTTTACTTGAGACTCGGGATGAACCTCATCCACTTGATCGTTATCTACCTCCTCCGCCAATGGTAAATTTCTGAGAGGCTCATTGTTTAGGGCCATTTTGTACCTAAAAGCAATTCACAAACAAAATTAGTGACTCGGAAGGAAAGAAAGACAAAACATACAAATAGATAGATATATAGATAAATCCGTTTAACTCACCGGCAACAACGCCAAAAATTGATCGGGTCTAAGCCTACCCTACTATTGAGTAACGAGGGTGGTCGATGCAGTGTTTACCCAACTAGGTCGGGATCGAATCCACAGGGAGTTAATGTTTGGAATTAGATTTATATCTTAGCTAGATGCGGGTTTTGAATCTAATTACACTTCCACAAGTTTGGGTTTGATTTCTACTTCTAACTTTACTCTAAAGATTGCACTAATTGAAACTGAGGACAATATTTTTGTTGTTGTTTTTCAAATGTTTAAAGAGACTAGGGTAGTGACTTCTACCTAGGTGGATATCTAACAGATAGCAAAATCTAGGGCAAGCTTGATTAGTTAGGATTGTAATATAGCTATCACACCCGAGGTACTCACTCTATACCTCTCCGTAGTTTGAGTGATTTTGCCCAATTTGGCTTTCTTAAGTCCAAATGGGTATTCATGCAAATCAAGTGATATTAGCTCAAGTTGGGTTTTACTATCCCTAGGTTTAGACCTTAATTGGGGCTATCAATTTCTTGAGTTCACCCCAATTCTTTGTTAGCCTAGTTTTCCTAGACTTAGTGTCACGCCATTAGTCGTTAACTAAGTACACGTGCGGCACTTGACAATTTTCTCACGTTCTTTCTATGCCAAGTCAGCCTTACTACACTCAAGATCGCTAAGAGAATGGTAGAAAGAACACAAGAGAATTGTTAAAGGAAGCTTTGTATTAGAGAAAACTTAAATTGTTTGCTTGATGAATTACAAATGAATGGCCTCCTTTATATACTAGTCTCCTAGGGGCTAGTGTGCAAATATTAATTATTACACAAGTCCTTAATATTTACAAGATAAGGGCTTTCTCTAGAATTCTCTACAAGCCTAGAAGATTCCAAGGACTTTCCTAGCAAATCCATAAACATCTAGGATCTTCCAAAGGAAATGTCCATACTTCTCTAGAATCTTCTCACAAATGCAAGCATTCCTCCTATGTAAGCTTCCACATGGCATTAATATATGCCAAATGTTGCTTATGTGGCATGATGACATGGCGAGTCATCACACTCTCCCCCACCTAATGTTGCGACGATCGCGGCGCAATGTTGCTGCATAAACTCTTGGATCTTATCTTTGAATTGCCATAAATCTTCATAACGTTCCCATGTGGCCTCCTCTGTTGATTGCCCCTTCCAATGGACGAGGAACATTGCGGTGGCTTTTTGCCCTTATTTTCGCCTGGCCTGGTAATCAATAATAGCCTCAATCTCCCGGTCGTGCGAGGCGGTGATAGTAATAGGTGCTCGACTTGATTGGCCCCTACTTGGATCATCATTGTCTTCATGATAGGGCTTAAACATGCTGGCATGGAAGACAGGGTAGATCTTAAGATATGATGGTATGTCAAGCTTGTATGAGATATTGCCTACCTTGGCGACACTCTTAAATGGCCCCTCATACTTGCGAATCAGATTCTGATGCATGCCTCGTAATGCCTTAAACTGTCTTGGATTAAACTTCACCATGACCATGTCCCCAACTCTATAGTCCGTGGGACGCCGCTTACGATCTGCAAACTTCTTCATCTTCTTAGCTGCCTTATCCAAGTAGGACTTAGTAGTGTCAAGCTGCTCCTCCCATCCTTTAGCCATATGATAAGCCCCCAAACTTTTTCCCTCAAACGTGGCTGGTAATGAATGTGGAGTTTGTGGCTGTTGGCCTGTGGCTAGCTCAAATGGTGTCCGTCCCGTGGACTCACTCCGCTGCAAGTTATAAGAGAATTGGGCGATGTCTAGGAGCCTTGACCAATCTTTCTGATGCGCGCTTACATAATGCCTCAAGTAGCATTCTAGTAAGGCATTGACCCGTTCCGTTTGTCCATATGTCTGTGGGTGGAAACTAGTGGAAAAGTGTAGTTCCGTGCCAAGTATATCGAATAATTCTCTCCAAAAGTTCCCAGTAAAATGGGGGTCTCGATCAATGATAATATGCCTTGGTAAGCCCCAATACTTCTCCACATTCTTAAAGAATAGCTTGGCGGCTTCCTTGGAGGTGCAACCTGGTGTGGCGGGCATGAAGGTGGCATATTTGGAAAATCTATCCACGACCACCATAATAGTACCATAACCGTCAGACTTCGGTAGGCAAGTGATAAAGTCCATAGTCATGCTCTCCCATGGACGCTCTGCAACTGTTAGTGGCTCCAAAAGTCCTCCGGGTTTTTGTTGCTCAACCTTGTCCTGTTGACAGACAAGACAAGTCTGCACATAACACTCTATGTCATCTCGCATGCGTGGCCAATAGTAGACTGACTCAACCAAGGCCCTAGTGCAACGTTGGCCTGGATGACCAGCCCACATTGTGTCATGACTCTCCCTTATAATCCGCCGTCTAATGTCTCCAAACTTAGGGACGTAGACCCGCCGACCTGTGGTAAGTAGTAGGCCGTCTTCGACCCAAAAACGTCTCGTATTACCCTGGTTGGCTAACTCGATAAGTTGTTTGGCTGCTGGATCGTGTTGCATGCCTTCTTTTATAGCCTCACGAATGTCCCATCTTGTTGAAGTGATTGCAGCAAGCTCGGCTTTCCGGCTCAAGGCATCGGCTACAACGTTACCTTTGCCCGACTTATACTCTAGTACATAATCAAATTCGGCCAAGAAATCCTGCCACCGAGCCTGTTTTAGGGTGAGCTTCTTCTGCGTCTGAAAGTAGCTAGTAGCTACATTGCCGGTCTTGACCACGAACCTCGACCCAAGCAAATAATGTCGCCATGTACGAAGGCAATGCACAATAGCAGTCATCTCCTTCTCTTGCACTGTGTAACGCCGCTCCGTCTCATTTAACTTGCGTCTCTCAAATGCTATGGGATGCTTATCCTGCATCAAGACACCCCCAATGGAAAAATCTGAGGCATCTGTATGCACCTCAAATGTCTTGGCAAAGTCAGGTAATGCCAAGACTGGCTCCTCTGTTACAGCTGCCTTGAGGTCTTCAAACACCCTTTGACAATGCTCCGTCCAAACCCATGGCTTGTTCTTCTTTAGCAACTCAGTCAATGGTGCGGCCTTTGCTGAGTAGCCACAGATGAACCGACGATAGTAGTTAACAAGGCCAAGGAAGGATCTCAACTCAGTTACCTTTATAGGTGCCTCCCACTCTTGGATAGCACGTACCTTAGCCTCGTCCATGCGTAGCTCGCCATTGCTAATAACATGGCCTAAGAAGTGCACCTTTGATTGTGCAAACTCGCATTTCTCCCTCTTGATGTATAGCCCGTTCTCCCGAAAGACTTGGAAAACCTTCCTTAAGTGCTTCATGTGCTCTTCCAAGGTGTTGTTGTAGATAACTATGTCTTCTAGGTAGACTACCACGAACTGATCAAGGTAGGGATGGAAAATCTTATTCATAAGGGTGCAAAATGTGGCAGGTGCATTGGTTAAGCCGAAAGGCATCACCAACCACTCAAAGGCTCCATATCTCGTCACACATGTTGTCTTTGCCTCATCCCCCTCTGCAATGCGAACCTGGTAGTAGCCCTTGCGAAGATCCACCTTGGTAAAATACTTGGCTTGCCCAAGTCTATCGAATAAGTCAGCAATGAGCGGGATGGGGTACTTATTCTTCACCGTGACCTTATTAAGTGCTCGGTAGTCTATGCACAAGCGTAGTGATCCATCCTTCTTCTTCTGGAACAATAATGGTGCGCCGAAAGGTGCCTTTGATGGGCGAATGTGACCAGCATCTAGCAACTCTTTCAATTGTTTCCTAACCTCCTCTAGCTCGGGTGGTGCCATACGATATGGGGCAAATGCGGGTGGCTTAGCCCCTGGCTCCAACTCAATCTTGTGATCCACCTCTCGCCTAGGCGGCAAGTGCTTAGGCAACTCCTCGGGCATGACATCTTTGTTTTCCTCAAGCAACTTCTCTATGCAAGGTGGTAGTGTCTCTTGAAAACTCTTGTCTTCCTCCAGACTTGCGATGGTTGCCACGAACGTCGGCTCCCCCTTCTTGATCCCCTTTATAACCTGCATAGCTGAGAGTTGTGCTTGGCTCTGTCCGTGTGGCATAGACACTGTAGGTACCATGCAAGCTCCTTCTCGCTCCATAACCAAGAGATGTTGGAGGTAGGGATCGATCAAAGTATGACAATGTCTAAAGAACTCTTGTCCCAATATGATGTCAAAGATATCCATAGCGGTTACGGTAAAGTTTGTCATACCTTTCCAAGTTCCCAATTTGACACCAACTCCATTAGCTACCCCACAAGCATTTTGTACCTTGGCATTCACGGTCTTGACGCGGGAGTTGGTTGGAGCAAGCTTCAATTCTAGTCTTTTTGCGGCAGCCTCAGTCACGAAATTATGAGTTGCTCCAGTATCCACCATTGCACGAGCAGGCTTGTTGTTGATGGTGAGATCCACGTACTGGTTTCCATTCTCGGTAGGTTGGATAGATTGCTTTGTGACAGCACCGCATAATCCGATCATACCTAATTGTGCGGTTCCCGAACTCTCTCCTTGCGGCTGCTCCTTCCGTTCACGGACCATGGCGCTAAGGCTCTTTAGGTCGGGACAATTCCTGGAGCTGTGAGGCCCTCCGCATATGTAACATCCCTTCTTCTCGGCCTGCGCTTTCTTCTCGGCGTACCCCTGACGGCCACTCAGCTTTTTGGAATCTTGAGTTTTGTAGTATTGTTGTTGTATCTCCTTGCCTTTGCCACGGTCTCCCCCACCTTTGACATTGTTAAACTTTGATTCTTTGACTTTCCCTTTGTCGTGTTTGTCATGCCTGAAATCCATCAATGATTCGGCCTCCACTATGGCTTGGTCTATATTTGCGACTTGCCGGTGTTGTAACTCCTGCTTAACCCAATTTTGCAACCCGTCCATGAAGTGGAACAACAAGTCATCATTGGTCAGGTTGGGGATTTGAAGCATAAGGGTAGTGAATTCCTTGACATAGACATGTATGCTCCCTGTTTGCTTCAACTCCCTAAGTTTGCGCCTTGCCTCGTACAAGACATTGTTTGGAAAGAACTGTCGCTTGAACTCGGCTTTGAACTGATCCCATGTGCTAATAGTACATATACTTTTATCCACGTCGGCCATCTTCCTTCTCCACCATAGCATGGCAGTCTCTGAGAGGTACAACACCGCAGTGTTGATCATGGCCCCGTCGTCCTTCACTTTTCCGTGCTTGAAGTAGTTCTCCAAGTGCCAAAGGAAGTTTTCCACTTCTTGCGCATCACGAACACCTTTGAACACTGGGGGTTTGGGAGCCTCGATCTTGGCCTCCCTCATCACCACAACATTGCTAGCTGCCTCGGTCATGCCAGCACTAACATGCTCCACGAGTGACTCTATCTTTGCCTTCATAGCATCGATAGTACTCAAAGCCTCCATGAGTCTGCACTCTAAGGCAATGATAGTTTGCCTTAGTTCCATCTCGGTCTGTGTACGTCCCTCCAAGTCATTTCGGATGCTCTCAATCTCTTCAAGAGTGTGCCCCTCAAGAACACTAAGGGTGCCTTCCACCTTCCCCAAGCGTTGGCCAAAGATCTCCACGGCGTCCATCCCCGCGTTCATCTTCATCACCCACTCTTTACCGAGCGAGACGTCCTCAGGCAGGACCTCCACTTCATCCTCGCTCGCCTCAGTGGCAGATGGTTCTTGGGATGTAAGCCCTTCGTTTGACGCAACCTCAGGTGGCACCTCCTGGCCCTTGTTGGTGGCATTTCTCTTTTTGTTACGGCCGCTCTTGCCAGCAGCATCCTGGATGACGTTGGCTTGAGTGTTGGCAGCGTTAATTTCTCCGTCATTCGCCATTCCCTTAGTCGCTACACAATGAATTATACCATAGTGTCACGTCCTTAGTCGTTAACTAAGTACACGTGCGGCACTTGACAATTTGCTCACGTTCTTGCTATGCCAAGTCAGCCTTACTACACTCAAGATCGCTAAGAGAATGGTAGAAAGAACACAAGAGAATTGTTAAAGGAAGCTTTGTATTAGAGAGAACTTGAATTGTTTGCTTGATGAATTACAAATGAATGGCCTCCTTTATATACTAGTCTCTTAGGGGCTAGTGTGCAAATATTAATTATTACACAAGTCCTTAATATTTACAAGATAAGGGCTTTCTCTAGAATTCTCTACAAGCCTAGAAGATTCCAAGGACTTTCCTAGCAAATCCATAAACATCTAGGATCTTCCAAAGGAAATGTCCATACTTCTCTAGAATCTTCTCACAAATGCAAGCATTCCTCCTATGTAAGCTTCCACATGGCATTAATATATGCCAAATGTTGCTTATGTGGCATGATGACATGGCGAGTCATCACACTTAGTCCCTCTTTCTCAAATAGAGACTAAGTCATAAACGTATGAATCAATATTTGCAACCATTAATTCTTGTGCTCAGGCAAGAACTAGGCTAAATATCACTAACCCATTCACATTCAATCCCAAAACGCAAATACCCATTAAATACCCACACTAGGGTTGGGTTACAACCCTAGCTATGGGTTTAGCTACTCATGGAAATAACAGAAATTAAAGATGAAATAAAGATAAAATTCATAATATTAATTTATGGAATGAAAATCTAATGTTAAGAAGTGAATCTAGTACAAAATTTCTAAAAATAGAAAAGTCAGCCGTCTCGTGTGCTCATACAAAACATAACCTCCCCTACAAATGACAAAACATTACATTTGTGCGGCCGCGTAATTCTGAGTGTGACCGCACTCTTGCTTTCGCGGCCACGTAATTCTGATGCGGTCCGCGTTCTTCTCTTTTGGATCTGGGTTGAGCTGAACTTTCGCGGACCGCATAATTCTAAGTGCGGCCGCTCTCCAGATTATGCGGCCGCATAAATGTGATGCGGTCCGTACTTGCTTGAGTTTGGCTTGAAATCAACTCTCTGATTCCTCATCTTGCGGACCGCATAATTTCGATCGCGTCCGCACAAGGGACTTCCGCGGCCTCACAATTCTCTTTTTTTCTCAAGTTGTCAACTCTCTGAATCTCTGTCATCGCGGTCCGCGTAGTTTCAATTGCGGCCGCACAGGGACTTTTGCGGCCGCACATTTTTGGTGCGGTTCGCGCTCATCATTTAGCCCAAAATCACACTCTCTGAATCTCCCTCTTGCGGACCGCATAATTATGATCGCGGCCGTGATAAGTAGGGATTTTAGCCTATTAATTGCTCTCTTTAACTTGTGTTTTTGGCCAAAAATGCATGAAGGTATTCCCGGAAACTAACTTAATATGCTTGCTTGCAGGGATTGTTCAAAATGAGCCAAAGGAGCCATAATCTACTCATAAAGGAGTTAAAACTTGAACAAAAACTAAGACTGGGCCAAGAGGTGTGGAACGCGGACCGCGACAAAAATACATGGTCGCGAAAGTATCAACGCGGACGTGGTAGGAATTATGTGGTCTGCAAAACAAAGATCAACGCAGGTCCAGATGTGAAGAAACGCAGAGCGCGATAAGAAATATGCGGTCGCGAAAGAAAGTGTGCGGCTGCGGTCAGAATTACGCGGCCGCGAAACTTCTTCAGGGGTATTTGTGTCCGGAAATTTCAGCTTAGTATAAATAGATATTTTTGTCAATTTTAGAGGATGTTATGTTTTTGCTGAGTACGAGAGACCGCTAGGTTTTCCTTTTTGGGCAATTTTGTACAAGATTTACTTTATACTATTAGATTTTCATCTTTTAATATAATATTATGGATTATATCTTCTCTTTCTCTTTGATTTCGGCTATTATTATGATTAGCTAGGCTCATAGCTAGGATCATAGCTAGGGTTGTGACTCAACCCTAGTGTTGGTATTTAATAGGTCTTGAATTTTAGGGCTTGAATGTTTATGGGTTAGTGATATTTAGCCTAGTTCTTGCTAGAATTGAAGAATTAGTGGTTGCAAACGCTGATTCAGTTCTTTATGATTTGGTCCCTTCTTGAGAAAGAGGGATTAAGTCTGGGAAAACTAGGCTAACAAGTAATTGGGGTGAACTCAAGAAATTGAAAGCCCCAATTAAAGGGTTAAATCTTAAGATAGTAATACCCGACTTGAGCTAATATCACATGACTTGCATGAATACCCAATAGGACTTGAGAAAGCCACATTGGGAAAAATCACTCATACTATCGAGAGATATAGAGTGAGTACATGGGTATGATGTCTATATTACGATCCCAAATTAATCAAGCTTGCCCTAGATTGTTACTATCCGTTAGATGTCCACCAAGGCGAAAGTCACTACCCTAGTTCTTTTAAACACTTGAAAACCAACAGAAAAACATATTGTACTTAGCTTTAATCATTGCATACAGTAGAATAGAATTATAAGTAGAATCAACACCATCATGTTCGGAAGTGCAATTAGGAACAAACCACGCTTCTAGATTTAGATATAAACCTAAGTCCAAATCAATTAACTCCCTGTGGAAATCGATCCCGACCTTGTTGGGTAAAACTGCATCGACTATCCTCGCTACTCAATAGTGGTGTAGGTTTGGATCCGATCAATTTTTGGTGCCGTTGCTGGGGAGTTAGATGGTCTTAGCTATATATCTAACTATTTGTGTGTTTTGTTTTTCTTTCCTTCCATTTTTCTAATTTTTGTGTGTCAATTGCTTTTAGGTACCAAATGGCTCTTAACGAGGCCCTCGGACATATACTATTGGGGGAGGAGGTAGATGACGATCAAGTGGATGAGGTTCACCTCGAGCCTCAAGTAAACAGGCGAGGCAGACCGCCTCCACAAAGAGCAGCACACCAGGTGTTGCCGAATGAGGGCTATGCAAGTGCAATAGTCCCACCCCGGATTAGGGTGGGCAACTTCCAAATTACCAACGTGACGCTTACACTTCTTGAGCAGCAGGGTTTCTTCACCATCGCTCTGCATCAAAATGCCTAGAAGAACCTCAAAGAGTTCGTTGATACTTGTTGGGGAGCAAGAAAACAAATGCTTCGGAGGATGCACTGCGGTTAAGGTTATTTCCCTTTTCTCTATGGGGAAAGGCTTTGGACTGGTTAGAGAGACTGCCCAATCATTCCAATCACACGTGGGATGAGTTGGCCAAGAAATTCATTGCCAAATTCTTCTCTCCAGGGCACATGGCTACACTAAGGGATGAAATTAGAGATTTGGGAAAGATATCGCACCATGGTCAAAGAATGCCCGAACAATGATATGACCGAGGCTATGTCCCAACAGACCTTCTATAGGGGTATCAACACAACTAACCAGTGTATAGTGAACCAGCTCGCAGGGGGTAACTTCATAAACACGCCATATTTAGAAGCATGTGAAATATTAGATGAGATGGCGGACACCTATTCAGCTTGGCAAAGTCGGGCCAACGTTCCTCATGGTGACCCTAATTGTATCCACCTTCACAAGGAACTTCATGATCACGAACAAGCCATAGCAGAGTTGACAACTACCATGAATCAGTTAGCCAAGGCACAACTTCAGCAGGTTCAAGGGACAAAGCAAGTACATGCCATGGAAGGAGTGAATGTAATGGTTAACAAGAGGAAACAAAAAGGTCAAGAAGTTCAACATAATCAGGATCAAATTGAGCAAAGTAGTAGTGGGTACAACCAAGATGACTCTTATGACGATCAAAGTGAAGAGGTTTAATATGTGAACAATTACCAAGGTCAACGGAGCAATGCTCCAAATCAACAATAATAGAGATCACAGGGAAACAATCAAAATTGGGGCAACCAAGGCCACGGAAATTGGAATAGTGGCAACAATAATAATTTGAACAATTGGGGGAACAACAATCAAAATTGGGGGAATCAAGGAAATAACCAAGGCAGTTGGGGTGGCAACAATAATAGTAATTGGGGAGGCAATGGAAACCAAGGGGATTGGAACAACAATAATCAAGGGAATCGGGGGTCGGCCTTTCAAAGGCCTCCGATGTATCAACAATCCGCCTCCATATCCGTCACATGGGAAATGTTCTTCCAACTATGAGTTGTGACGGATAGAAAGTATGTTCAAGCAAATGATGGAAAGCCGACTCTGATGCCCAAATAGCCTCCAACAACACTTCTATCCGCAAGTTGGAAGTCCAAATGGTTCAAATTTCTCAAGCCTTGAATACTCGCCCTAAGGGGGCACTACCAAGTGATACGGTAGTAAACCCGAAGGGTGGAAACAATACGGGTCATGCTATGGCGGTGACTACAAGAAGTGGCAGAGGTGGAGTTGCTAGTACCTCCAACCCAAGAAAGATTGTGAATGATGATGTGGCTGTGCAAGAAGAGGATGAACCAAGAAAGGATGAGAATGTGAGCGACGAAGTGAGGATAAACATTGATGAAAACGTGGAGTAAACACAAGATGATGTGAACCCGTCTAGGGAACACGCGACAGACATACCAGATCCGGTAGTGACCAAAGCCAAGGTTCCTTTGCCAAGGCCTCCTCTACCTTAGTTGATGTGGAAGCTGGGGAGCTCACCTTCCGAGTGGGCGATGAAAAGGTTGTGTTCCATGTGTGCAAGTCAATGAGGCAGCCTAATAGCAACGAAGTATGTTCATTTGTGGATATTGTGACTGAGGTGATTGTTGATGACACAAGTGCTATGATTAATGTGGAAGACCCTTTGGACGTTGTGTTGTTGAATCATGATGAGGATGAGAAGGACGGCTTGGTAGAATATGCAAATGCTTTGCAAGGAATGGGATCCTACACATATGGAACCCAAAAACTTTCCTTGGACCTTGAGAACCGGAAGACTCCACCAAAAAAGCACTCAATCGAGGAGCCACCCACATTGGAGTTGAAGCCCTTGCCTTCATACCTCAGGTATGAGTTCTTAGGCCCTTGTTCCACATTACCTGTTATTATTTCTTTGTGCTTAACTAACGTGTAGGTAGATTCCACCCTTGCGGTACTTCAAAGAAGAAAGAAGGCAATAGGTTAGACATTGGCGGATATTCGGGGTATAATCCCCGCCTTTTGCATGGACAAAATCATATTGGAGGAAGATGCCAAACCCTCCGTGGAACGTCAAAGGAGGTTGAACGAGGCCATGCAAGAAGTAGTCAAGAAAGAGATCATCAAGTGGCTAGATGCAGGGGTTGTGTACCCTATTTCTGATAATTCATGGACTTCACTGGTACAATGTGTCCCAAAGAAGGGGGCATGACTGTGATCACAAATGATAGAAATGAATTGATCCTCACAAGAACTGTCACCAGTTGGAGGGTATGCATAGATTATAGGAAGCTGAACAAAGCGACCCGAAAAGACCATTTTACATTACCATTTCTTAACCAAATGTTGGATAGACTTGTTGGGCGTGCTTATTATTGTTTTTTGGATGGGTACTCCGGATATAACCAGATTCTCATTGCACCTGAAGACCAAGATAAAACCACCTTCACTTGTCTGTATAGCACATTTGCATTCTCAAGGATGCCGTTTGGTTTGTGTAATGCACCGACCACTTTTCAGCAGTGTATGATGGCAATATTTACGTATATGGTGGAGGACTTCCTTGAGGTGTTCATGGATGATTTCAGTATTGTGGGGGATTCCTTTGAAGAATTTTTGGATAATCTTGACAAAATGTTGGCCCGATGTGAAGAGACCAACTTAGTCCTTCATTGGGAAAAGTGCCACATTATGGTCGAGGAGGGCATTGTCCTTGGCCATAAGATCTCAAAGAACAGTATTAAAGTGGACAAAGCAAAAATTGAAGTGATTTCAAAACTCCCTCCTCCTACTTCCGTCAAGGGAATGAGGAGCTTTCTTGGTCACGCGGGGTTCTATCGAAGGTTCATCAAGGATTTATCAAAAGTGGTGAACCCTTTGTGCAAGTTGTTAGAAAAAGATGCAAAGTTAGTGTTCAATGATGATTGCATGAAAGCTTTTGAGCTACTCAAGTATAGGTTGACTACCATTCCCATCATTACCGCACCCAAATGGAGTTTAACATTTGAGCTCATGTGCGATGCTAGCGACGTTGCAGTAGGAGCAGTATTGGGGCAAAGGATCAACAAGATATTTCATCCGGTCTATTATGCAAGCAAAA
Source organism: Nicotiana tabacum (assembly GCF_000715075.1). Classification (NCBI taxonomy): domain Eukaryota; kingdom Viridiplantae; phylum Streptophyta; class Magnoliopsida; order Solanales; family Solanaceae; genus Nicotiana; species Nicotiana tabacum. Next base: position 172,800 of record NW_027438317.1, read on the forward strand.
CAATGAACGACGCCCAAGTCAACTATACAGTGACCAAGAAAGAGCTATTAGCCATTGTCTTCGCCATGGAAAAGTTCTGCATGTACCTCATGGGTACCAAAAGTGATTGTGCACATTGATCACGCTGCACTGCGTTGTTTCATGAGTAAAAAGGACTCTAAGGCTAGGTTGATGAGATGGGTTCTTCTTCTACAAGAGTTTGACCTTGAAATCATAGACCGAAAAGGGAGTGAGAATCAAGTGGCGGACCACTTGTCCCGCTTAGAAGAGGAGGGGAGGCCCCATGATGGCCTCGAGATTAATGATTCATTTCCGGATGAACAACTCCTCTCCGTGTCTGTGAATGGGATACCTTGGTTCGCGGATGTGGCTAACTTTCTTGTTACCAGCATTGTCCCTAATGAGCTTTCGTCTAATCAAAGGAAGAAGCTAAAACGAGATTGCTTGGACTATTATTGGGATGAGCCATATCTTTTCAAAATTTGCAATGATGGTGTTATCCGGAGATGTGTTTCGGAAGACGAAAAATTGAGTGTTCTTGAAGCTTACCATTCCTCGCCCTATGGTGGTCACCATGGTGGGGCGAGAACTGCTACAAAGGTCTTAAGCTATGGATTCTATTGGCCTACCTTGTACAAAGACACTAGCGAGCTCGTTAGGCATTGTGATGAGTGCCAAAGAGCCGGTGGAATTTATAAGAAGAATGAAATGCCTCTCACCACCATCCTTGAGATTGATGTTTTTGACGTGTTGTGCATCGACTTTATGGGACCATTTGTGAGTTCATGTGGGAACACATATATTCTTGTTGCTGTAAATTATGTTTCCAAATGGGTTGAAGTTGTGACTTTGCCTAACAATGAGGCACGAAGTGTGGTGGCTTTCTTAAACAATAATATCTTCACCAGGTTTGGCACCCCAAGAGCTATCATTAGTGATGGGGGTTCTCATTTTTGCAATAAAGCCTTCGACACTTTACTTTCTAAGTATGGTGTCAATCATAAGGTGTCAACCCCTTATCACCCACAGGCTAGTGGACAAGTTGAGGTCTCCAACAGGGAGATAAAAAGCATATTATCCAAGACTGTCAATCCAAACCGGACTGATTGGTCAAGGAAACTTGACGATGTTTTATGGGCCTATCGTACAGCTTACAAGACTCCAATTGGTATGTCTCCGTACCGGTTGGTATTTGGGAAAGCATGCCATCTTCTGGTTGAATTAGAACACAAGGCCGTGTGGGTGCTGAAGAAGTTGAACCTTTAATGGGATGTAGCTGCCAATCTCCAAGTAGAGCAACTAAATGAACTTGATGAGTTCCGACTCCATGCTTATTCCAGCTTGTCCTTGTATAAGGACAAGATGAAGTACTTACATGACAAATATATCCGGAATAGAGAATTCAAGGAGGCTGACTTGGTTTTTCTATTCAACTCTCGATTACGGATGTTTTCGGGAAAGCTCAAGTCAAAGTGGAGTGGCCCTTTCGAAGTGATGCATGTAACTCTGTTTGGTGCTCTCGATTTGAAAAACAAAAATGGTGAAATATTTAGAGTGAATAGGTACCGAGTGAAGCATTACCTTGGCAAGATTGATGGTAGCCACGTAATGGCCTTGATCTATTTCAAATGATGATGGTAACATGTGTCGTGTCGCGACATTAAATCAGGCGCTTCTTGGGAGGCAACCCATGTGTTTATCTTTCTTTTGATTTTCTTCTTAGATTAGGCATTGTTTTGGATTAACTGGTTGTGAAGTGTATGTAGGAACTGGTTGTGCAGTGCAAGATTTTGACAAGGAAAAATTTGGCTAAGTGTTGGAAGTTCGCGGACCGCGCCTAAAAATATTTTGCGGTTCGCGTGAGAATTTCGCGGCACCACATTTTTTTCCGCGGACGCGTACTTGAAAAGAGCAAAATGCCAACTCTATGAAGTTGGACTGTCAATAATCCTTCAGAGGTCGCGGCCGTGTTCCAATTTGTGCGGACCGCATTGACTTTCGCGGCCGCGGGCAATATTCCACAGACCGCGCCTATTTGCTTGAAGCTGGTCTACATAAGGTAACATAGCACGGACCGCGATAGAATTTCGCGGCCGAGCTCAAGTAAGGTGGTGGGTTCCACATCTGATTAGTATAAATAAGGGTTCTTTAAACATTTTACAGTTTTTGAACCCTAACATTTCACCGCACAAAAAGCAATGTTCATCCCATATTGCTCTCAATTTTCATCTCATTCACATTAAGAGTTCATTTCCTACTACAATTTTACAACTGGTATGTTCAATTCCATGATGTGATTTTATCTTTTTCTTTTTGTTTCTCATTGTTTTAATTTTTCTTTGTTAGTTAGGGTTAGATGCATGCTATTAAACTCAAATTAATGCTTAATTGATACTTAAATATATGTGGGTAGTGTTTATATGCCTAATGGGGCTCGGGTTAATAACTTTGCATGGTTACATGAACTAATTTTTGCACACTTAGTGAAAACCCTAGTTATCAGTGTTCTTAGTACCGATCGTGTTTGAATTTCGCGGCCGCGGTCCATTTTACTCGGCCCGCGATAGTGTAGGCAGCCACATTCATTTTTTGTTTCGCGGTCCGCGCTACCCCAACTTTTAGTTACTGAGTGATTGCTAAGAGTTCGCGGTTGCGGTCACTTTTACGCGGTCCATGGTTGGTCCTTCGCGGCTGTGTTCAAGTTTTCGCGGACCGTGCTTGTGAACTTAAAAGAGTGTGTTAATTGTATTTGCGGTCGCGTTTATTTTTTTGCGGTCCGCGATTGGTCATTCGCGACCGTGTCTAATTTTTTGCGGTCCGCGTGTGTCCAAGATCAAAGAGTCAGTAGTCTGAACCTGACCTCTTCGCGACCATGTTCACTTTTTCGCGGTCCGCGATGGGCATTCCACGGCCGCGTCTACTTTTTCACGGTCCGTGATGCCCTGTTTTGAGAAGCACTATTGTTCTTTCATCTGTACTGCATTAAGGCATGATTGAACCCCAATTCTAATTATCTTTCACTAATTGTGTGTTGCAGAAAATGGTGCGATCCCGTGGTGGAGCAGACAAATCAAAAGGAAGGGCAGAATCCTCCCGAGGCTGGGGAAAAGGAAAGTAGGCTTTGCCCTTAGAAGCTCAAAGAATCATAAGCAAAAATAAAACCCTCACTAGACCTCCTGCCGATTCATCAGACACAAGTGAATATCTCTCATCCCGGGAGATTTCTAAGGGGTAATCTACACAACCTCGACAAGAGGCCCAATCACAACCCTTTTGCCTAATCGATGAAGCTACCTCCTCTTATGGGTCGTCTGATGGCTCAGAGGGAGGTAGTGCGGAATCAGAGCCATCTTCCACACCTGCTGCAACCCTAGATGAGGATGACGAGGTCCCGGATGATGGGAGAGAGGGTTATACCAATGTGGGTGGTCTTGCTAGATCAAGGAAACCCGAGGTGTTGGAGGATAGATTCATGAGCGAGAAAGCATACCTCAAATTCCGGGAATGGTGGCCCCAAAGGTCGCTCATCCTTGAGCGATAGTTTATAGACAGAGATCTCCTTCCTCACAATCCAAATGTCAAGAGACAATTTGAGGAGAGAAAAAGGGTGGAAGCACTTCACCAGCAAGATTTCGGATGCAAATGAGTACCTTGTCAAGGAGTTCTATGCAAATGTTGCCTACATCAAAAAGGGCACCACTACGACAAAGGTACGGAACTTGAAGACACAGTTTGATGGCGCCACCTTGAACACATATGCCAGTTTTGAGGATGTGGAAGCTGTACAATAGTTGGAGAAGGTGGCCCTAGATAAAGCATCCTGGCCTTGGCTAGCGGAAGTAATAGCCATCCTAGGGACAACACCGGCCTGGCTCACAACTGGAGTCCCAATAGCCAGAAACACCCTCAGCTTTGAAGCCAAAGGGTGGTGCACATTTGTATGCAGCCGGGCTTGATCCTAGCCATCATAATAGTGATATCCCACTCTCCCGGGCGATCCTAATAGCTTACATCATGGTGGGGTATCCAATCAACGTGGGGAACCTCATGTCCCACCACATCTCCAAAGGTACCGGAAAAAGAGGAAAGGTCCTACCTCTGCTCCAACTTCATCACTATGTATATCGAGGACCAAGGGGTAGAGGGGAGGCACTATGACACAAAGGTGAAGCCAAAGAAACCTTTCTCCTGGTATAGCCTTCAAGGACCGGATAACCCTAAAGCAAAGGGTAAGGCCACTACCTCCACTGGCCAATATGAAGAGCCAAGGGTAGTGGCCACCGTCTCAGAGCCTTCATCAGCAGAGGGACCTTCAGACCATCCATCACTGTGCCACTATCTGTGCCCTCATCTTCTAATTACCCCCAGACTGCACTGCGGGTTTCTCAGACCTTATCCAGCATCAACAACTGGATGCAGGCAGCTACATCAAAGTTGTCTGTCTTATCCAGTGCATTAGTATAACACAGTCAGCCCCAGCACAGCTTCAGGTACCTCCATCAGTGGAGGATTCATTGACGGAGCTTCTGGCCAACCAGAAGAAGCTCCTAGACAACCAAACAAAGATCCTGGAGACTTTGGATACTCATGGCACGGTGATCAAGGATTTGGGCAAGTAGGTAAAGAAGATGAGAAAGACTCAGGCCTCAAAGGATTTAGTGGAGAAGCTGAAGAAGGAGATAGAGAAGTTCACTTCTGTTGGAGATATCCCACTTGACTTGCTTATGGAGGAGACTGCCCCAGCAGCACAGGCAGCAGAGCATGAGGCAGACAGAGCTCCAGTTAGAAGATTTTTGGTCCCCTAGTCAGAGGATTTAGAGATCCAGTTAGAGGACCCGGAGGGAGCTGATGATCTTATGCAGTCCGAGGACCCCACTCATGTGCCTGACCCCATGCAGCCAGAGACCACATAGGGAGTTTTCTTTAAAAATCTGATTTTTCTCATGATCTTATTTTGATATTAGCATTGAGGACAATGCTATATTTTATTTGGGGGGGTCCATTTTGATTTGGTTATGATTTGATGACATTGGTATGTAAGAATTATGATACTATTTTTCTTTACCTTTTATTTATCGTTAGTTTCACTTTCGTTATTTTTCACTTTTGGTATGTATATAACTTTACCATTCGATTTATATATTCATCTCCATTTTGTATATATTCGTTTCACTCCATTATCGTACATATTCATTTTCCTTTCCGTAGTTTATTTCATAACTTCTTTCGTATTTTTCCTTAATAGCTTAGCGTTATATTTCCTTTAGTAGCTTATTTTTGAGTTTTTAGCTTCTTTTTACATTCTGCGTGATCAATAAGCCTTTGGTTTTCTTAGTGCCACGGTTATTTCCAAAGGTGGATGTTGTCTGAACCGGGTGGCTCTTCCTAACGATGGATGACGTGACAACCTTCTTAAGGGATCGAGTCCGTTTTCTTTTTGTTTTGGTGTATATAGTAGTAGTAATTAATAAAAGTGTCTCAAGCAGGCTTCACTTGGTACTAACACATTTACCTTCGACCTCATAGTTAGAGACAAGTTGATTGGCAGAGATTAGCTCTAGTTGTGACCTTTAGACTCTTGCGTTGGCTAAAACAATCATCAAGTGTTTTCCTTGAGGGTTACATTCTAAAAGGCGAGATTTGCTCATGGAGAGTAAAGGAGGAGGAGTTTGGGATCCACAATGACCTACATGAGAGAGCGAGTTTCCTTGATGAATTGAGTCAGCTCTTGATGCTCTAGTGTCACATTAGAACTATGGAACTCAAAAGGGCATAACACGACGTTGTTAATAATTCATTTGTGTTGAGGGTAATTGTTAGTCCCAATTAATGCTTGATGAAGTCACCTTAGGCCAGCTGAAATATCCTTTTCTTTTTCTTGTGGAGGTGGGAATTACCTTATTTTCTTGAGGACAAGCAAAAGCTAAAGTTTGGGGGAGTTGATAAGTAGAGATTTTAGCCTATTAATTGCTCTCTTTTACTTGTGTATTGGGCCAAAAATGCGTGAAGGTATTCCCGAAAACTAACTTAATATGCTTGCTTGCAGGGATTGTTTAAAATGAGCCAAAGGAGCTATAATCAACTCATAAAGGAATTAAAACTTAACAAAAACCAAGACTGGGCCAAGAGGTATGGAACGCGGACCGCGGCAAAAATAAGCGGCCGCGAAAGTATCAATGCGAATGCGACCATTATTTCACGGTCCGTGATATGAAGAATGAGAGAGATGTTTTTTTGGCACAAACATGAACACGAACCGCGACAAGAAGATGCGGCCGGGAAAGTACCAGCGCGACCGCGATGGAAATTTCGCGGACCGCGATTGCTAAGGTTAAGAAAGTGCATAATGCAAGCAAAAATGAGAAGGGCTGTCCACGTCAAAAATACGCGGCCGCGGAAGTCTCTCACGCGGATGCGGTAGAAATTACGCGGTCCATGAAACAAGGTTCAACCCAGGTCCAGATGTGAAGAAACACGGACCGTGATCAGAATTACGCGGCCGCGAAAACAAGTATGCGGCCGCGGTTAGAATTACGCGGCCACGAAACTTCTGCATGGGTATTTTTGTTCGAAAATGTCAGCTTAGTATAAATAGATCTTTTTGTCAATTTTTGAGGATGTTATGTTTTTGCTGAGTACATGAGACGTCTAGGTTTTCCTTTTTGGGCGATTTTGTAAATGATTTACTTTATAAGATTAGATTTTCATCTTTTAATTTAGTATTATGGATTATATCTTCTCTTTATCTTTGATGTCTGCTATTATTATGAATAGCTAGGCTCATAGCTAGGGTTATGGCTCAACCCTAGTGTGGGTATTTGATGGGTCTTGAATTTTAGGGCTTGAATGTTTATGGGTTAGTGATATTTAGCCTAGTTCTTGCTAGAATTGTAGAATTAGTAGTTGCAAACACTGATTCATGCCTTTATGACTTAGTCTCTTCTTGAGAAAGAGGGACTAAGTCTAGGAAAGCCCCAATTAAAAGGTTAAACCTAGAGATAGTAATACCCGACTTGAACTAATATCACATGACTTGCATGAATACCCAATGGGACTTGAGAAAGCCACATTAGGCAAACTCACTCAAACTATCGAGAGATATAGAGTGAGTACTTGGGTATGATGGCTATATTACGATCCCAAATTAATCAAGCTTTCCCTAGATTCTTACTACCTGTTAGATGTACACCTAGGCGAAAGTCACTACCCTAGTTCTTTTAAACACTTGAAAACGAACAGAAAAAGATATTGTACTTAGCTTTAATCATTGCATACAGTAGAATAGAATTAGAAGTAGAATCAACACCATCATGTTTGGAAGTGCAATTAGGAACAACACACACATCTAGACTTGGATATAAATTTAATTCCAAATCGATTAACTCCATGTGGAAATCGATCCCGACCTTATTGGGTAAAACTGCATCGACCATCCTTGCTACTCAATAGTGGTGTAGGTTTGGACCCGATCAGGCCGCACAATATTTGTGCGGTCCGCACTTCAGACCTCTTTGCCCAGCCTTGGTTTTTGTTCAACTTTTGACTCCTTTGTGAGTTGATTTTGATTCATTTGGCTAATTTTTGAACAATTCCTGCAAGCAAGCATATTTCATTAGTTTTCGGGAATACCTTAAAGCATTTTTGGCCTAAAACACAAGTAAAAGAGAGCAAATAATAGGTTAAAATCCTTACTTATCAGGCCTCAGAAACTTTAGTGAAGTTGTGAACCCTCTCCCAAATTTCCTCACACGACAAAATTGGAGGTGGCAAATCATGTTCAACTGTATTATTTTTAAATGCGTTCATCATCCTTCTGAACTCATTGTCAACTGGAAAGAACTGACGATGACAATCAAACCATGACTGCTTTCGGCCATGTCTTAAAGTGAACGTTTTACCATTTTCCATGCAGTAAGGACATGCTAATTTTCCAGCAGTCATAAACCCAGACAACATTCCATACGCATGAAATCATTAATGGTCCACATTAATTTATCACACAATTGTTTAAGCTGATCAATTACAAGTTGCAAATATACATCAATCAAACTCTCTGGATTGCGGGGACCGGGAATAACACAATTTAAAAAAATATATGGACTAGTCATACACATTTCAGGCGGAAGATTATACGGCATAATAAAGATTGGCCATCATGAGTATGATGTTGCAGAAATAGAAAATGGCATGAAACCATCAGCACACAAACCCAACCGAACATTCCTCGGTTCACTAGCATAATCCGGATACGTCCTATCAAAATGCTTCCAAGCTTCCCCATCTGAAGGATGACACATAACACCGGACGACCTTCTATTTTCGTAGTACCATATCATATGAGGAATAGAACTCATCGATGCGTACAACCTCTTTAATCTAGGAATAAGAGGTAAGTAATGTATCGACTTCACAACAGCCTTCTTTCCACTGGAAACTCGCTTAAAACGAGATTTTTCACAAAATTTACAACTTTCTAAATCTGTATCACCCTTATAATACAACATGCAACCATCTTCACAACAATCAATTCTCATAGACGAGAGTCCTAATTTAGAAACCAATCTTTTAGCCTTATAGAAATCATCAGGATGTACAAATTCTCATAGACGAGAGGATGTACAAATTTCAATTTAGCAGTTAGAGATTTTTCACAAAAATTCAAGTACGTGAACTTTCAGTCTTTTACTATTTTCTCTAAAAATTATAGAATTAATCCCAGTAATTTAATTAAATAAAAGGAGCAATTATCACAAGTAATTTATTATTTTAGTCCTAAACTAACCGGACTATAGCATAAATAGTAGCTACGCACGGACTCTCGTCACCTCGTGCGTACGTAGCCCCCACAATTAGCAAAATTATTATTTTAAATCACCTATGGGGTAATTTCCTCCTTACAAGGTTAGACAAGAGACTTACCTTGTCTCAAAGTCCACTTCTCGATCACAACGTCGCATTAAAGTCTCAATTCAATGCCGAAAATTCCGAAACTATCCAAATATTATGCAAAATAATTAATACATGTTTAATAATTCGAAATTAGACTATTAAATAAATTACCCTATCCAAAATGGTAAAATTTGTAAAATTCACCTCGGGCCCACGTGCTCGGATTCCGAAAATATTCGGAGGAAAACGTTACCCATAATCTCAAGAACTTAAATATACAATTTCCATCCAATTCAATAACCATTTTCGTGGTTAAAATCATAGTTTTATAAAATTTTAAGATTTTCGTCTAAACTCTTGATTTCCTAAATTTACAGGTTATAATCTACCCATAATTCATGTATTTAACTCAAAGTGCGTAGAACTAACTTACCTTCAAGTTTCTAGTTGAAATCCCTTCTCAAAAAGCTATAAAATCGCCCAAAAATGGAGGAAAACGAACTAAAATGACTGAGCCTCGCCCTCTTTTTAACATTCTGCCCAACAGTCATTTTCGCACCTGCGGAGGGCTGGCCGCGCCTGCGAAAAAGCCTCACAGGTGCGAGTTTCCCTCGCCTGCCAAGCTTTGCATCTGCGCGCCTTTCCTCGCACCTGCGCGTTCACAGGTGCGCCCCAAATTCTGCATTTGCGAGCAAACGTCGCATCTGCGATGGTCGCACATGCGACTGTCTAAGGGCAGGTGCGATCGTACCAGAGGCAGAAAGCTTCAGCTATCTCCCAAGTCCAAAATTGGTCCGAGCCACGTCCGGTTAATAGTCGGGGCCCCAGGGGCCCCACCGAATGTACCAACATATTTGAAATCATAAAACGGACTCGCTCTAACTCTCGAAACACACAAATCATTAACGAAACTAAGAATCGCACCCCAAAACCGAATTGGATCAAAATATGAACTTCAAGTTTCTAACTTCCTCCGAACGCGCCGACTCATACTTATACTACCCGGAATGACACCAAATTTTGCGTGCAAGTCTTAAATCACCATACATAACTATTCCCAAACTCGGAATTTCAAACGGACCTCGATTACTCCAAACCAAATTTATAGAACATTAAACCTTCAAATAGTTTATTTTCACTATTAAGTGCCAAAACGCTCTTGGGTTGTACAAAACCCGATTCGAATATTCGCCCAAGTCCAAAATTATTATACGAACCTATTGGACCCGATTTCAGGGTCGTTTACTAAAACAGTTGACCAAAGTCAAACTTAGCATTTTAAGGCCAACTTAAGGACATACAAGGAGTTTTATTTAGGGGAACGGAGTTCTAAAAGTCAAAATGACCGGTTGGGTCATTACATTCTCCACCTCTTAAACAAACGTTCGTCCTCGAACGGGTTTAGAATTATACCTGGAGTGCTGAATAAGTGTGGATATCTGCTCTGCATGTCCTCCTCGGCCTCCCAAGTCACTTCCTCGACAGGTTGGCCCCTCCACTAGAATTGTACTGCAGAAATCATCTTGGACCTCAACTGGTGAACCTGTCTATCAATAATTGTAACTGGCTCCTCTTCATAACCCAAGCTTTTATCTAGCTGAACTATACTGAAGTCTAACACATGTGATAGATCGGCACGATACTTCCGGAGCATATATACATGGAAAACCGGATGAACTCCTGATAGACTGGGAGGAAAAGCAAGCTCATAAGCAACCTCCACAACTCGTCTCAACACCTCAAATGGGCCTATAAACCTTGGGCTCAACTTGTCCCTTTTCCCAAATCTCATGATTCCCTTCATCAGCGAAACCTTTAAGAGAACTTTTTCACTCACCATAAATGATAAATCAAGTGCTTTCTAATCTGCATAACTATTCTGTCTGGATTGTGCTGTACGAAGTCACTGCTGAATCAACTTTACCTTTCCCAAGGCATCCTTCACCAAATCAGTACCATATAACTTAGCCTCACCGGGCTCAAACCATCCGATGGGCGAACGACATCGTCGACCATATAAAGCCTCAAACGGAGCCATCTCGATGCTGGATTGGTAACTGTTGTTATAAGCAAAATCGGCCAAAGGAAAGAAACGATCTCACTGACTTCTAAAGTCAATCACACATGCCCTGAGCATATCCTCCAAAATCTAAATTGTCCACTCCGACTGCCCGTCAGTTTGCAGATGAAAGCTCTACACGGGTCCCCAATTCACTCTGTACTGCTCTCCAGAAATGTGAAGTAAACTGAGGGCCTCTATCTGATATGATGGAAATTGGCACATCGTGCAACCGAACTATACCCTGAATATAAATCTGGGCCAACCTCTCTAAAGTATTCGTAGTCTCAATAAGAATGAATTGTGCCGACTTGATCAACCTGTCGACAATGACCCAAACTGCATCAAATGTCCGCAAGGTCCGCGGCAACCCAACTACAAAGTCCATAGTAATGCGTTCACATTTCCACTCTGGTATAGTCATCTGCCGAAGTAGGCCACCTGGCCTCTGATGCTCATATTTAACTTGCTGGCAATTTAGACACCTAGCTACATACTCCTCTATGTCATTTTTCATTCGTCACCACCAATAATGCTGCCTTAGGTCAAGATACATCTTCGTAGCACCTGGATGAATAGAATATCAAGAACTGTGTCCCTCCTCTAAAATCCATTTCGTCAATCCATCCGCATTAGGAACACAAAGACGATCTTGGAGTCGCAGAACACCATCCGCGCCAATAGTAACTTCCTTGGCACCACCCCGTAGTACCGTTTCTCGAAGAATTATTAAGTGTGGATCATCATACTGGCGAGCCTTGATCTGCTCTAATAGTGAAGACTGGACCACAACACATGCAAGAATTCGGCTGGGCTCTGAAATATCCAGCCTCACAAGTTTGTTAACCAAGGACTGAATATCCAAGGCTAATAGCCTCTCCTCTGCTGAAATGAAAGCCAAACTACCCATACTCTCTGCCTTTCTACTCAGGGCGTTTGCAACCATATTTGCCTTGCCTGGATGATACAAAATAGTAATTTCATAATCTTTTAGTAACTCAAGCCATCTACACTGCCTCAAATTTAGTCCCTCTGCTTGAGCAAATGCTGCAAACTGCGATGATTAGTGTAAACTTCACAAGACACCCTATAAACATAATGTCTCCAAATCTTAAGAGCGTGAACAATTGCAGCTAACTCCAAATCATGTATCGGGTAATTCTTCTCGTGGGGTTTCAGCTGACGTGAGGCACATTCAATAACGCGCCCCTCCTGTATTAATACACAATCCAAACGAATGCGTGAAGCATCGCAATACACTATATACATCCTGAAACTGGAAGGCAACACTAACATTTGTGATGTAGTCAATGATTTCTTGAGCTTCTGAAAGCTCACCTCACAATCATCGGACCATCAGAATGGATGAAAAGCCCTCCACGAACCGGCGATAATAACCTGCTAAACCTAGGAAACTCCTGATCTCAGTCGCCGAAGTGGGACGATGCCAATTCTGAACTGCATCGATCTTTTTGGGATCAAATTTTATGCCTTCACCAGATAATATATGCCCCAAAGATGCTATAGAATCTAGCCAGAACACGAATTTGGAGAACTTAGCCTATAGCTTTTGTTCCTGCAGCGTCTGAAGCACAACTCTCATATGCTGCTCGTGCTCTTCCTTACTGCGTGAGTAAATAAAAATGCCACCATTGAAGACAATAACAAATGAATCAATATATGGCCTGAATACCCTGTTCATCAAATCCATACACGCCGTTGGGGCGTTAGTCAAACCAAAAGACATCACCAGAAATTCATAATGTCCATATCTAGTCTGGAAAGCAGTCTTCGAACATCCGAATCCCAAATCTTCAACTGATGGTACCCCGACCTCAAGTCGATCTTAGAAAACATCCTAGCACCATACAAATGGTCAAATAGATCATCAATACGCGACAACGGGTACTTATTCTTAATAATATCATTGTTCAATTGGCGATAATCAATACACATTCGCATTTTTCCATCCTTCTTCTTCACAAATAATACTGGTGCACCCCAAGGCGATACACTCGGTCTGACGAACCCTTTGGCTAGTAACTCCTCAAGTTGTTCTTTCAACTCCTTCAATTCTTTCGGAGCCATGTGATACGGTGGGATAGATATAGGTTGGGTATATGGAGCCATGTCAATACAAAAATCAATATTACGATCTGGTGGCATGCCTGGAAGGTCTGAAGGAAATATATCAAAGAACTCCCGAACTACTACCCCGAATCAATAGTCGGAGTCTCTGCAGTAGTATCCCGAACATAGGCTAGATAAGCCAAACAACCCTTCTCAACCATGTGTTGAGCCTTCAAAAAAGAAATAACCCAATTAGATGCACTAATAGACGAACTCTTCCACTCCAGCCTAGGCAATGCTGGAATAGCCAAGGTAACAGTCTTGGCATGGCAATCTAGGATGGCATGATATGGAGATAACCAGTACATGCCCAGGATGATTTCAAAGTCGGTCATCTCAAGCAATAGAAGATCTGCTCTAGTTTTATAACCATAGAATGTAATAATGCAGGACTGGTAGATCTGATCCACAATAACAGAATCGCCCACATGAGTGGACACATAAATATGAGTACCCAAGGACTCACGAGAAATACCTAGGAAATGAGAAAATAGAGATGACACATATGAATACATAGATCCTAGATCAAATAATACAGAGGCATGTTTGCTGCAAATAGAAATAATACTTGTAATCACTGCATCTGAGGCCTCTGCATCTGGTCTGGACGGAAAAGCATAGAATCGAGCTGGAGCGCAAACTGGGTGGCCTCCACCTGGCTGACCTCCACCTCTAGGACGGCCCCTACCCACCTGTCCTCCACCTCTTGGTGGGGGTACGGTTGGTGGAGCAACTGGTGCGGTAATCATAGGTTGCTGACCGTGCTGACTGGTCTACCCCTAAGCCTGGGGCAGAATCTTTGCATGTGACTGGGATCCCCGCACTCGTAATAACTTTTTGGTGTGATAGGTTGCTGACTAAGAGCCTGTCCTTGGTGACCTGAATACCCACTGGAAGAACCCTGAATAGCTGGTGGGCGATAAGAACTCTCTGGCATAGCACTAAAATAAGGTCGCACCGGAGCACCTCGAGGAGGAGGCGGTGCTGGATATGGGGGCTTGCTGGACTGCCCTCTCACGAACTGACCTCTACCCCCAGACAGATCACCTCTGAACTCTCCAGAATATCTAAACTGCTTATCCCTCATAACCTGCTCTCGGCTACGCTGACGCACATCTTCAATCCTTCGGGCTATCTCCACAACCAACTCATAAGAAGTCCCCATCTCAACCTCTCGGGCCATAGTGGCCTAAATGCCAGTATGTAAACCTGCAACAAACCTCCACACTCTCTCTGCCTCAGTAGGGAGTATCATAAGTGCATGGTGAGATAACTTAGAGAGCCTCGCCTCATAATCGGTCACTGACATCTGACCCTGCTGGAGCTGCTCAAAGTGAAACCGCAACTCTTCCCTTTGGGAGGGTGGAATATACCTATCTAAGAAGATACGGGTGAACCTGTCCCAAGTCATGGGAGGAGAATCTGCTGGTCTTCCAAGAAGATAAGACTTCCACCATCTACAGGCTCTACTCTCCAGCTGAAAAGTAGCAAAGTCTACTCCATGAGACTCCAAAATCCTCATGTTGTGCAATCTGACCCTGCACCGATCAATGAAGTCCTGGGGATCCTCATGTCGCTCACTCCCAAAGACAGAAGGATGTAGTCTAGTCCATCTATCCAATAGCTTCCGTGGCTCGGCGGCAGCAGCTAGTCTTGGCTCAGGTGTAGCTGTTGCCACTGGTTGGGCTCAACCCACGGGTAGTGCACCATGGGTCTGATATACAACATCTGCCTACCCACGCCCGCTTGAGATATGGCTGGGTCTACCGGAAATAAACCGGCCTGAGTCATAGTGTCCATGAACTGCAGCACACTGCCCATGACCTCCTAGAATCCCGATGTAGACGTGAAGTCCACTGGAGCTGGCTCTGCCACAGGCAACTCGCCATGTTCGTTAATAATGGGATCCTCTGCTGGACCGACTGGTGACATAACTGGAACAATCCTAGGACGTCCTCGTCCCCTACCATGGGCTGGAGCCCTCCCTCGGCCTCTAGCAACTGGGGGAATAGCTCTTTCCTGGTCTGGAACCTCATTAGAGCGCGTTCTCATCATCTCTGAGAGAATAATAGAAATATATTAAGTACTATATTATTTGGACGATGAGAGATGATGAAAGGTAATTTTCCTAACACCCTATAGCCTCTCGAAGATAAGTACAGACGTCTTTGTACCGATCCACAAGACTCTATTAGGCCTACTCATAACTTGTGAGACCTACGTGAACCTAGTGCTCTGATACCATGTTGTCACGACTCAAATTCACATATAGGTTGTGATGGCGCCCAACATCCCAGCTAGGCAAGCCAACTAATAATTTAAACATATACTCATTTCTTTAAAAATTGTCCGAGTAATAAAAGTCGGAGTACTTGCAAAAATTACGACAATGGGAGAAATAAGATAAATTAAATCCCAAGTAAAATAATTAAATCCACAATTCTACTAGTGTGTGTGCCAAGACCTGGTGTCACAAGTGTATGAGCATCTAGTAGATTATACAAAATTATAAATATTGTCTAAAATAAAAATAGACACAGTTCAAAATACAAAAAGAGGCACTAGTTTCACCAAAATGGCTCAGAAAGGAAGCTCGCCACTAAGCCTCTGGATAACGTGGATGCGCTCCGGTGGCTCCAACTACAACACCTATCTCAGGTCCTGCACAAAAAGTGCAGCAAGTGTAGCATGAGTACGTAAACAACGTGTACCCAGTAAGTACCAAGCCTAATCTCGAAGAGGTAATGACGAGAGGTCGACTTTGACACCCACTATGGGTCAATAATATTACGAGAGGTCGACCCAACAGTCATTTTCACACCTGCATAGGGCTCCGCGCCTGCGGCTCCTCACCTGCAGAAAAGCCTCCTATGTGCGAGTTTCCCTCGCCTGCCAAGCTTCGCATCTGCGCGCCTTTCCTCGCACCTGCGCGTTCGCAGGTGTGCCCCAAATTCTACATCTACGGTTGCAGTCATGTCCTCCTCTTTCCGCTTCTGCGAGCAAACGTCGTATCTGCGATGGTTGCACCTGCGACTGTCCAAGCGCAGGTGCAATCGTACAAGAAGCAGAAAGCTTCAGCTTATCTCCCAAGTCCAAAATTGGTCCGAGCCTTGTCCGGTTAACACCCGGGGGACCCGCCCGAACGTACCAACAAGTTTGAAATCATAAAACGGACTCGCTCAAACTCTCAAAACACGCAAATCAACAACTAAACTAAGAATCGCACCCCAAAACCGAATTGGATCAAAATATGAACTTCAAGTTTCTAACTTCCTCCGAACGGGCCGAAACATACATATACTACCCGGAATGACACCAAATTTTGCGTGCAAGTCTTAAATCACCATACAGAACTATTCCCAAATTCAGAATTACAAACGGACCTCGATTACTCCAAAACCTACTCCAAACAAAATTTAAAGAACAATAAACCTTCAAATAGTTCATTTTCACTATTAAGCGCTGAAACGCTCCCGGGTTGTCTAAAACCCGATTCGAACGTATGCCCAAGTCCAAATTTATCATACGAACCTATTGGAAGCGTCAAATCTCGATTCCGGGGTCGTTTACTAAAAATATTGACTGAAGTCAAACTTAGCATATCAAGGCCAACTAAGGAACCGAGTGTTCCGATTTCAACCCGAACACTTCCAAATCCCAAACCAACCATCCCTGCAAGTCATAAATTAATAAAAGCACATACAAGGAGTTTTATTTGGTGGAACAAGGTTCTAAAAATCAAAATGACCGGTTGGGTCATTACAAATAAATTCATTAACCCCTTCTATAAATTCCTCCCTAAAAAATCGACGATTAGGATAATTCCTATAATACATTCAACTACGATATTCCATCTACACAGAGAACAAATAAATTGTATGTTATATTAATTTTAAAGTTCATATATATATATCCATAAATGAATTCAATTAGATTATATGATTCTGTCATTAATCATATAATTATACCTTAAATTAATTTATAATTCTCTAATAAGCTTATGAATTCAATTAGCTTATGATTCTATAATAAGTTCATAATTTATACCTTAAATTAATTTATACATTAAATAATTTAAATGCATTAATTTGAATTCTATTAAGAACCATAAGTTCATAATTTAAGGTAGTTCGTTATTTATACCTTAAGTTCATAATTTATACCTTAAATTAATTTATACATTAAATAATTTGAATTCTATTAAGAACCACAAGTTCTATAATTTATAATTTTATAATAAGCTTATGAATTCAATTAACTTATGATTCTATAATAAGTTCATAATTTATATCTTAAATTAATTTATACATTAAATAATTTAAAAGCATTTATTTGAATTCTATTAAGAACCATAAGTTCATAATTTAAGGTTGTTCGTTATTTATATGTTAAGTTCATAATTTATTCCCTTTTTAGGGACTACTACTACGTTCGCTAACCAATCCAGGTATTTAACCTCCCGAATAGATCCTATTTTAAGGAGTTTAGATACATTGTCTTTGATGAAAGCATGTTTGACTTTGGACTGAGGTCTCCTCTTCTGCTTGACCGGATGGAACTTCGGATCCAGGCATAGCTTATGAGTGGTTATCTCCGGTGGGATCCCTGTCATGTCAAGGTGGGACCTAGCGAAACAATCTTCATTAGTCATAAGAAATTGAATGAGTTTTTTTCCTGAGCTCGGGGCGTAACCCCGTGCCCAGGTATACCTTTCGATCGGGCAAGTGTTTACTCAATATGACTTGTTCCAGCTCCTCGATCTTTGATTTAGTGGCATCAGAATCATCGGGGGCTACAAAAGATCTGGGGACCTCGTAATCATCATCCTCGTCTACCCCTCGTTCCTGCAATCCTGCCGAGGCTGGTATCAGTGATTGCTATTTGGCCACGATTTTGACCATCTGGTTCGGATATAGATCAGTTGAGATTGCAGATGCCTATATCATTTCATCGACTGTGAATATTTCCTTGGCGGACGCTTGTTCCCCATAGACTATTTTGACTCCGCCATGTGTTGGGAATTTCAGTACCTGGTGCAGTGTCGAGGGCACTGCTCTCATGTTGTGAATCCATGGTCTCCCGAAAAAAGCATTGTACCTCATGTCTCCGTCGATCACATAAAACTTTGCTTCATGGATGGTTCCGGCGGTGTTCACCGGTAATGTTATTTCACTCTTAGTGGTTTCACATACCATGTTGAATCCTTTTAGAACTCATACTGCAGGCACGATTTTGTCTTGTAGACCGAGCTGCTCCATGACCCTCGATCGGATGATGTTGGCTGAGCTACCCGGATCAATTAACACATGTTTAACTCGAACTTTATTTACAAGTACAGATATTACCAGTGCATCATTTTGGAGCTGTATGATCTCTTCCGCGTCCTCGTCATTGAAAGACAATGTCCCTTATGGTATCTAATCTCGAGTCAATTTTTCCCTCGTGATAGATACTTTGGTGCGCTTCATCATCGCCCCCGAGGGACATCGACCCCACCGATGATCATGTTAATGACGTGTTGAGGTTTCTCTTTTTCGATCTGTTTATTAGAATCCTATTCCTGAAATTATGCTTTGCTCGGCCGCTCAGGAATTCTCGAAGATGCTCGTTGTTGCTATTGGATCAGATTGTAAAGGTTGATGCCATTTGGTATCTTTGATGCGTCTGATAGCTGATACAATGGTTGAAGCATCAACGTTAAAGTTATATTTTGATAACCTCGGTGCCTCTTTAGGACCGATGGTCCTATAGAAGACATTCTTGCTCATGAGTCCCCATTGCTATGACCTCGATCGCTTCTACTTTCATTCCTCAAAGAGTTCCGCCCGGAGTCACTACTTTTTCCGTCTCCATTATACGGCTGATACCGATTCCTTTTTGGCCTTGGTTCACGATCGATGTCTCTCTTGGCTTTGTCGATGGTTCTAACGGGATAAATGGACCCCGAAGGGGCCCTGAGTTGATCATCTTCCACTCTGATTTTTGATTGATACCGATTATGCACGTCGGCCCAAGTAACGGCCGGATATTCTATTAGGTTTTGTTTCAACTGTTATGAAGCGATCGAGCTTTGAACGTTGAGCCCTTGGGTGAAATCTTGAACGGCCCAATCATCAGCGATCGGTGGCAGGTCCATTCGTTCCATTTGAAATCCGTACACGAACTCTTTGAGCACCTCGTTATCCTTCTGCTTTACTTTGAAAAGATCTGATTTCCTGGTCTCGACCTTAATGGCCCCGGCGTGTGCTTTCTTGAAAGAATCCGCAAGCATAGAAAATGTGTCAATAGAATTAGGAGGCAAGTTGTGGTACCATATCATAGCCCATTTTGATAGGGTCTCTCCAAACTTCTTCAACAGGACAGACTTGATCTCGTCATCCTCCAAGTCGTTCTCTTTGATGGCACTTGTGTAAGAGGTTACATGCTCATTCAGGTAGGTCGTTCCATTATACTTAGTAATCTCGGGCATGGGGAATTTCTTAGGGATCGGCTTTGGAGCCGCGCTTGGAGGAAAAGGTTTTTGCACAAACTTTTTGGAATCCAAGCCTTTCAATATTGGCAGTGCTCATGGGATTTGGTCTACCCTGGAATTGTAGGTTTCCACCTTTTTATCATTAGCTTCGATTTTCTTCTCCCCTGATTCTATCCGTTTGGTCAGCTCTTCGAGCATCATTATTGTCACGACCCAAAATCTATTAAGGTCGTGATGGCATCGTACACCGCTGTCTGGCAAGCCAACAATACATACTTAATTTGGTTGTCATTTTAATATTTTGAAATCATATTTTCCTTCGATTAAATAGTAAAAGATGGAATTTACAAAGTAAATAATAATATTTTTAACAATTTCAATACAGGGCAAACCATAATCACCCCAAAATCCGATGTCACAAGTGCATGAGCATCAACTAGGAAGTAAAATAAAATACAACATCTGTCCGGAATACAAATTTGGACAGGAGAAATATAAATACTCTGAAGGAGATTCTACTCGCTGCGGATCGTAGTATAGAGTGCAGCTCACCTAAGTCCCCGTAATAACCGTGCCTCTGCGCCCACAAGGCCACTAGTCATATATGTACCTGCACAAAATGTGCAGTAAGTGTAGTATGAGTACGTAAATCAACGCGTACCCAGTACGTATCCCGCCTAACCTCGAAGAAGTAGTGACGAAGGGTCGACTCGGACACTTACTATGGGCTATAAATAAAATACCAATGACATAATTAAGCATGGATCACGTAGAACGGCTGTAAGCTCAATATCGTGAAATAAGTAAATAATTCTTTTTTAATAGGAAATTTTCCAAATTCATTTTCATCATTTAATAATTTATATCTCCAGCCAATAAAGCTACGTTAATTATTATCAGTTCCAAGGAGTTATCATGCGCAAGTCATGCCGAGGTCGTATGGCCCTATCCAACATATAAATGCAAATTATGCACTGCCAAGAGTCGAACGTCGCGAACCAACATATAAATATAAACATGCCGAGGCGAACGGCCCGCTCCCATGAGAGTAGTGGAAATTTACCCCGCTAGCGGAATATATTTGTCGCGGTTGCACATAGATTTCTTAAGTTATTATAATATTTCTTAAATTCTTTATCAAAAAAAAATACGAAATTCAATGAAAACTTTCAAGTCTCGAAATCCTCAATTTCAACTCTTTTCAAGGCAAATAATAAACATAATCAAATAACGGTATCAACAAGGCATGGTGTCAACCTAAAACTGCCCGGACATAAGCATAATTAGTAGCTACGCATGGACTCTCGTCACCTCCTGCGTAGGTAGCCCCCGCAAGTAGAAGCACATATTTAATCAATTCACCTATGGGTTAATTTCCTCTTACAAGGTTAGAAAGGAGACTTACCTCGCTCCGCAATTTCATAACCGGCTCCAAAGCCGCTCCAACAACTCAAACTGATGCCCGTCGCTCCAAAACTAGTCAATAAATGTGAAAATCCATAAATATATACTCTAACACTCATTATAATTCAATCTACAACAATTTCCAACTCCGCTCGAAAAGTCGATAAAATCACCCTCGGGCCCACATGCCCGGATTCCGAAAATTTTCGAAGATAACCATTACCCATAACCTCACGAACCCAAATATATGATTTATTTCAAATTCCATGCCCAAATTCGTGATCAAAATAAAAAATTACCAATTCTAGGTTGTCTATCAAAATCCCACAATTTCTACCAATTTCCATGCTTGAATCCATATAAAAACCATGTATTTAACTCAAAATAGGTGAGAATATCTTACCTTGCCATTGATGATAAAAACCTCCACTTGAACCTCTCCAACAATCGCCCAAACCAAGAGAAAATGAAAGAAAATGGGCTAAACCCCCATTCTTAAAGAACCCTTTGGCTCAGCGACTCCCGCACCTGCGGCCGCTTCACCGCATCTACGATCCCGCAGGTGCGGCCAAAACCTCGCACCTACGCATGCCCTCTACCTAGCACAACTCCGCACATGAGATGCCAAACGCGCCCCTGCGGTCTCGTACATGCGGAGACCTTCCGCTTCTGCGACTCCAGCTGCCACCTCAAATTCCGCTTATGCGGAGCTTTCTTCGCACCTGCGCCTTCGTAGGTGCGCCCAAATGTTCCGCACCTGCAGTTGCTGGCCAGCCTCCTCTCCTTCGCACATATGAGCTCGCACCTGTGGCCCTTTTCACCCAGGTGCGATTGCACCAGATATCAGCTGCGTCATCATTTCTTCGAAGTCCAAACTCGATCCGTTAACCATCCGGAATCTACCTGAGGCCCTCGGGGCCTCAACCAATTATACCAACACGTCCCAAAACACATTACGAACTTAGTCGAACCTTTAAAAATCACATCCAACAACATCGAAACTATGAATCACCCTCCAATTCAAACTTAATGAACTTTAGAACTTCAAATTCATACAATCAATGCCAAAACCTATCAAATCACGCCCGATTGACCTCAAATGTAGCACACAAGTCATATTTGACATTACGGACCTACTACAACTTCTGGAATCGGAATCCGACCCTGATATCAAAATGTCCACTCCCGGTCAAACTCTCCAAAAACCTTCAAATTTCTAACTTTCGCCAAATGACCCCGAAATGACCTACGGACCTCCAAATCCACTTCCGGAAGAGCTCCCAATACCGGAATCACCATACGGAGCTATTCTTATGATCAGAATACCAAACGGACATCGAAAACATTGAAATGCACTTCAACTCAAATATATGAAATTCTTCCAAAATGCCAACTTCCATAATAGGCGCCAGAAAGGCTCCCGGGTCATCCAAAACACGATCCGGACATACGCTCAAGTCCAAAATAATCATGCAAACCTGTTGGAACCTTCAAATCTCGATTCCGAGGTCTTTTACTCAAAAATCACACTTTAGTCAATTCCTCCAACTTAAGGCTTCCGAAATTAGAATTTTCTTTTCAAATCAACTCTGAACTTCCCGAAATTAAATTTCGACCACGCGTACAAGTCGTAATACCTGAAGTGAAGCTGCTCATGGCCTCAAACCGCTGAACGATACGCTAAAGCTCAAAACAACTGGTCGGATCCTTACATTGTCTCCCACTTAAACATATGTTCGTCCTCTAATGTGCTAAGAACTGCTCTGGCGTTATCCGAAATCACTATTTAACACCTTGTGCACCTACCCGCGCTACCACAATCCAGCTGAGCATATTAACTCGTGCAATTTTGAAGATCCTCCCCATTATTTAGGCAAATAAGCCTTAGATCCAAATTCCAACATCCGAAATTCTCTACTAGGCCTGCTTCCAACATACGAACACTGTTTCAATCACTACACGATGCACCAATACATAATTTCATACCTTTACTGAATTCATACCATGCATCGTGTAACTCACACGACCATAATAACATCCTCTGACAATGATAGTCGAAATCCCACGAATCTGATGCCCACAACACACCTCACGAAGCATATAAGTCCAGTTTCCCGCTCTCGTAATACTGCCACGACAGAAGAAATGTGTAGAAACTCATAACCACCTGCCGAATCACAAATCATGGAGTCCCCCCCCTCCCCGACAAGAACCATTACCTCATTCTAGACCGAATAACAATATTTACTCTTCAATATGCCTTATATAAAATCTGATCGCACTGATCCCAGGTCCAATAATCTCTTCTCCCCCCAGTACAAGCTGCTCAGGCAATAAGCCACCTTAGACACTGCAAAAGCCTCATATGATGCCACAATGTGCTAACAAGCTACAGACTCGAATGCGATACATAAGGAAAATGAACTCTGGAAAGAACTACTCAACCCACGTAGCTAATTTAAACAACCGAAAAGATGTTATGAACTTTCCCCAGAAAAAGAGAAACAAAACACATACGGATAGATATGGGGAACTGTACTCAACATCACACTGTTGCGGCGTGCAACCCGATCCACACATGATACCCGTGGCGGCATGCCGCCCGATCCAAACAACATATCCGTGGCGGCGTGCCACCCGATCCAACTATATGCCCGTGGTGGTGTGCCATCCGATCCACACATAATAATCTAAAGAAAACACACATCTAGCCGTAATGCTTATACTCACGAAATGCCCGAATATCAACCATAAGCACGCCAAGTGCATAATACAAATCCTGGGGAGACGGGTAGCGTTATATACTATAAAACTCAAGCACAACTAAGGTGTGATATATGATTTGCATCTCGAGAGCCATCCTGCTCACATAATACCACAAACTATACGAGATCTCAATGCGAGTGCGAATAATCAAACCGTCTCACAACCCACATGGCACAATAGAGTATTACATGAAATAGCTGATGACAGAAATAATATCCAAGGCCCGAAGACCACTCCGAAAACAACGTTATGCTAAAATGAACACATCAGGCCTGATATAGAGCCCACATTCACACTTAGATCCATCTACGGACCTCAAGCCGATTCTGATCATACCGCACTAGGCTAAAAACCATTTCAAGGATCCACAATAACCCTTTTTTTCCATGACACACAAGAACAGCCATCAATCCGGAACAAACTCACATGGTCCACAACCCAAGGAATAGAATGCCTCTCAGGGATAAACTCTCGCACTTGCGATATTACCATGACCTCCATATTCGGTCTCAATCTTTAACAATCAAGTGACTGACATGTCACACTCATACAAATCTCCTCGCGGGGCATGCTCCCACGACTATTCCGCTCAGGTAGCAAGGTCTGCACATCCCTACCACTAACCGTTCTAATTCTGTAGGGTGAGTCAAATATCTGCAAGTCAATACACAAAGCCTCTTCCACATGACACTGATCGCAAGTGACGCTAAAGACAATACCAGCTTACTCTAAACATCTGAATTCTTCCATGCTCATCCGAGCTCTTGACATTCTTGTCGACATCAACTGCAACCTTGATCCTCAACTTCCAATTCCCATGCCGCTCACTACACCTAGCATACCAATACGTGAGAGTACAAGAATTCCCTCACAACTCCTGAACCACTAATAGGATAGACACTCCAGCCTATAGAAACCTTTCACTTAACTCATTTCAGGAGAATAATTGCAACACGTGACTGAATTACCCAAAATCGCAGAATAATACAAACCTCGAGTAGTGGTCTAAACAACTATATAATCCGGGATCCATCTACACATAATAGGCCATAATACTCGAATGCCCCCAAATAGAGTCAATTACGGCGGCCGTCAAGTCTCGCACGTACCGTCACAAATTACATGTATAACTCAACAGGCTGAAGGAACTGATCATTACCACCTTCATGCCAGTTCAACCATTGCGAACCGAACCGACTCCCCTTAATTTACTCGGGACTCGCCGTTGAAATAATAATAGCTCCATTCAAAATATCATGAACCCAATTCCGCACTCATCCTGAGTGACCTTATATCACGAGACCACGTTGTCTCCAAAACCCACGAACCATCACATACTCTCCTTGTGCGCATATTCGTATCTTTAACGGGTACACCCCTTCTGAAAATTCTTCCATGAATCCGAAGTTATTGTTCTCCCATTCCTCCAATGCCACACCGCAGACTGAAGATAACATAGAACACGCCAAGCCACTTTTCACAATCCACTACAAAAGCTTAATACTTAACCATACTACTAGGACTATTGTTGAGAGTCACCCACTCTGACTTGTCCCCAAATATAATCGAACTCCAAGGCCCTGTTAGCACATGAGTACCCTCTCAAAGAAGCAACCGGCTGAATTTTCTTTCTTATACATCACATCCATACGAAGCATAGACTCTAAGTCTTCCCAAAACCTGAACACGAATCGATAAGGCCAAATATAGCACACATTCCTCAAATCCTTTGCTCGAACTACCACTGATGTTTTCTTTCCTTAGTCATGGCAACCCACCAATACACCGATAACCAGAAACCACACTAGTTGACAACTACACAATCCAATCATAGATGGTGGGGCTCTCCTACTTAGCCTGAAGTTACCATTGCATAACCCTGGAACCCACCAAGATTCCTTATCTCCTATTGACATGACCTTGAACAATTAACCCGCCAAATTTCCTCAAAATCCTTATGTTAAACATTATGAATCACTAGCCACATTCACATATTCGACCTCTTACTAGATAACTAGTAAAATTCTTCGTAGAAGCTTCATCAACACCACGCAACCGCTAATCTGCTCACTGGAGATATCCCATCTCTGGAAACTCCATGCTGACATCCTCCAACAACGTTGCACCGAGTACAATTACCACGAAGCCAATAAACCATCCTGAGCCCGTGCTCATTCACCAACTGTACAAGTCCGTTCACTCCTCATGGACATCAACTAAAGGTACGACAATACATTCCAATCCAAAGTCATGTTGTATCCTGCTTCATATTAAGCAACTCCCTCGTGTCACACCCAATCTTCCTCAATATAGCAGCCAATATTCGAAATTAAGCCCGTAGACCTAGTCACTGTCCACCATGAATCCCAAATCACTCTAACTTCCCCCAAGGCGTGTGGCTCTCCTACCACAGAACGCGTATGCTACTCTGCCACTCTCCCACTTTGGTCAAACCCTCTCTTTTAAGCAACTACTCGACTTCTATTTCCTTACACTTGGCCTTCTAGAAGTTTAACCACCGCAAGATACCTCCCACATGTCCTTCCTCATCCTTCGCTGCCAAGTTGTTGCTTTAACGCAAAATTCATCTCTGTAGCACCCGAACTAACAGATCGCCGCCAACTTTAAACCTCCCCGAAGATCATCCTCCTTGAGCCACCAACATTAGGATTACCGATTCGATTCTGAACCACAGCACACTGTGACATCTGACAGTCGCTTCCCCGGCACCATTCACAATGCTCTGCCCCAAAGGCAATTTGAAGAAGGCCATAACACCGGCGAACTTAACACATTCAATCAAGGACGACGACACGACATCTCGGATGAAGATTCTACTACACTCGAAAATATCAAGTCTCATTACTCCCTCAATCCAACCTGAACATTCTTAGTCTGATTTCCTTTCCTCCACTGGAAATAAAACACCGAACCCTTGAATCACGCATTGAGAAACAAACCTCCTTTCAATTCATTCACTGCCCCTATACGTAGACAAGTATCCTACCATTACTTTAATATTGTGCGATAACAACCCATGAACATCATAGTTGGAGCATAGCCCCAAAACTATCAGAAATACAGCTACTGAGCTGAGATGACAGAACATCCTTCCACAAGGCGACAAATTTCTCGAATACGCAGGGAGAAACATCCTGCTCTACATCAGTAGTGCCATTAAAATTTCTCGATTCCAAATTTATATCAAGCGCTTCACGTCACATAAGATTGAATAGGAAGGAAATGAAGGCATAAGCCTCAAAGGAATCAAATCGCACGATGAGGAATCAAGAAGGGAAGTGATCCTAACAGCCCTGTAGCCTCTCGCGGATAAGTACATACGTCTCTATACCGATCCCCAAGACTATACTAGACTCGCTCATGACTCGTGAGACCTAAGTGAACCTAGTGCTCTAATACCATGTTGTCACGACCCAAAATCCATGAAGGTCGTGATGGCGCCGGACACCACTGTTAGGCAAGCCAACAATACATAATTAATTTGGTTCTCATTTTAATATTTTGAAATCATATTTTCCTTCAATTAAATAGTAAAAGATGGAATTTACAAAGTAAATAATAATATTTTTAACAATTTCAATACAGGACAACCCATAATCACCCCAAAATCCGGTGTCACGAGTGCATGAGCATCAACTAGGAAGTAAAATAAAATACAACATCTGTCCGGAATACAAATTTGGACATGAGAAATATAAATACTCTGAAGGAGACTCTGCTGGTTGCGGATCGTAGTATAGAGTGTAGCTCACCTAAGTCCCCGTAATAACCGCGCCTCTACGCCCCCAAGGCCACTAGTCATATATGTACCTGCACAAAACGTGCATCAAGTGTAGTATGAGTACGTAAATCAACGCGTACCTAGTAAATATCCCGCCTAACCTCGAAGAAGTAGTGACGAGGGGTCGACTCGGACACTTACTATGGGCTATAAATAAAATATCAATGATATAATTAAGCATGGATCATGTAGAACGGTTGTAAGCTCAATATCGTAAAATAAGTAAATAATTGTTTTGTTAATAAGAAATTTCCCAAATTAATTTTCATCATTTAACAATTTATATCTCCAGCCAATAAAGTTGCGTCAATTATTATTAGTTCCAAGGAGTTATCATGCGCAAGTCATGCCGAGGTCGTACGGCCCAATCCAACATATAAATGTAAAATGTGCCCTGCCGAGGGTCGAACGACGCGAACCAATATACAAATATAAACCTTCCGAGGCGAACGGCCGCTCCATTGAGAGTAGTGAAAATTTACCCCGATCGCGGAATATATTTGCGACGCGATTGCACATGGATTTCTTAAGTTATTATAATATTTCTTAAATTCTTTTTCAAAAAAAAAACAATGAAAACATTCAAGTCTCGAAATCTTCAATTTCAACTCTTTTCAAGGCAAATAATAAACATAATCAAATAACGGTATCAACAAGGAATGGTTTAAACCTAAAACTACTCGGACATAAACATAATTAGTAGCTGCGCACGGACTCTCGTCACCTCATGCGTACGTAATCCCCGCAAGTAGAAGCAGATATTTAATCAATTCACATATGGGTTAATTCCCTCTTACAAGGTTAGAAAGGAGACTTATCTCGCTCCGCAATCCCATAATCGGCTCCAAAGCCGCTCCAATAACTCAAACCGACGCATGTCGCTCCAAAACTAGTCAATAAATGTGTAAATCCATAAATATATACTCTAACACTCATTATAATTCAATCTACAATAATTTCCAACTCAGCTCAAAAAGTCGATAAAATTACCCTCGGGCCCACGTGCCCGGATTCCAAAACTTTTCAAAAATAACCATTACCCATAACCTCACGAACCCAAATATATGATTTATTTCCAATTCCATGCTCAAATTCGTTGTCAAAATCCAAAATTACCAATTCTATATTTTCTATCAAAATCCCACAATTTCTACCAATTTTCATGCTTGAATCCATATAAAAATCATGTATTTAACTGAAAATAGGTGGGGATAACTTACCTTCCCATTGATGATAAAAACCTCCATTTGAACCTCTCCAAGAATCGCCCAAACCAAGAGAAATGAAAGAAAATGGGCCAAACCCCCATTCTTAAAGAACCCTTCTGCCCAGCAACTCCTGCACGTGCGACCGCTTCACCGCATTTGCGGTCCCGCAGGTGCGACCAAAACCTCGCATCTGCGCATGCCCTCTGCCTAGCACAACTCCACACCTGCGATGCCAAACGCACCCTTGCGGAATCGCACATGCGGAGACCTTCCGCTTCTGCGACTCTAGCTGCCACCTCAAATTCCGCTTCTACGGAGCTTTCTTCGCACATGCGCCTTCGCAGGTACTCCCAAATGTTCTGCACCTACGGTTGCTGGACAGCCTCCTCTTCTTCGCACCTGCGGCCCTTTTCACGTAGGAGCGATTGCACCAAATATAAGCTGCCTCATCATTTCTTCCATGTCCAAACTCGATCCGTTAACCATCCGGAATCCATCCGAGTCCCTCGGGACCTCAACCAACTATACCAACACGTCCCAAAACACATTACGAACTTAGTCGAGCCTTTAAATCACATCCAACAACATCGAAACTACGAATCACCCTCCATTTTAAACTTAATGAACTTTAGAACTTCAAATTCCTACAATCGATGCCAAAACCTATCAAATCACGTCCGATTGACCTCAAATTTTGCACACAAGTCATAATTGACATTACGGACCTACTCCAACTTCCAGAATCGGAATCCGACCCAGATATCAAATAGTCCACTCCCCGTCAAACTCTCCAAAAACCTTCAAATTTCTAACATTCGCCAAATGACCCCGAAATGACCTATGGACCTCCAAATCCACTTCCGGACGCGCTCCCAATACCGGATCACCATACGAAGCTATTCTCAGGCTCGGAATCCCGTACAGACATCAAAAACACTGAATTGTACTTCAACTCAAATTTATGAAATTCTTCCAAAATGCCAGCTTCCATAATAGACGCTGAAACGCTCTAGGGTCATCCAAAATCCGATCCGGACATACGCCCAAGTCTAAAGTCATCATACAAACCTGTTGGAATCTTCAAATCCCAATTACGAGGTCGTTTACTGAAAAATCATACTTTAATCAATTCCTCCAACTTAAGACTTCCGAAATTAGAATTTTTCTTTCCAAATCAACTCCGAAATCCCCGAAATTAAATTCCGACCACGCGTACAAGTCATAATACCTGAAATGAATCTTCTCAGAGCCTCAAACCACCGAACGACGTGCTAAAGCTCAAAATGACCGGTCGGGTCGTTACATTTATGATCTCGGGGTCAGCTGCCGATACATTTTCATTTGACCTTCTCGTGACCGGTTCATCCCTGTGGGGTAACTTCTCGGGGTGGATCGGGTTCAACTCTGCTCGATGCACGGCTTTGGTTCCGCATCTGAGCTATCGCCGCATGTTATTCCTATAGTATTTCGAAGATCACCCGTAAACTGATCCCGTCTCCTCCAATGTTTGTGTATTTTGAGTTGCCGATCGGGCTCCACCATTGATGCTATACTCGGGGCCAGTAGGCAAATTTGCGTTGATAGCCACATGTGAATTAGCGTTGATTGGGTCTGTGACTGGAATTCCAATGGGATCTATGGGAGGTATCTCGTCATCGGGCGTTATGTTGTTGTTTTCATCGTGATAACCAGACTCATTATCAACATGTAAGGCGCCAATTGAGAGTTCGACATTTCGAGTTTTAACCTGAAATTAGAGACACTTCAAAGAACAAGTGTAAAGTAGCGTGTGTTATGGAGATTCGTATCAAATAACCACTATTATCCTTAGCCTCACGGTGGGCACCAAACTGTTTACCCTCAAAATCGGATAACAATTGAATTTGTAAGTGGTTTTAAGGATACGTGATCTAACTTGATACAAAACGATAAATCATATTACAATTGAAATAAGTAATGGAAAAGTAAATGCTAACCGCACAAGTTGAACAGTTTTAGCCGTGGAGGTTTACCACCCTCAAGCCAAAAAATGCTTTGATTGAAATTCGAACAGAATAACAAGAGAATAATAAAAACTAAAAGAGAATAATAATATATTACTTAGGGATGCGTGTTACAATGTGTTATCACACCCCTTTTTATAGTAGAGGAGCCCTACTCTATGTACATTTTTATAAAAGGTAAAAATCTCTTGATTCGCTGATTGTCGGTTCCTTATTGATACGTTCCGGAATTTTCGCCGCAATATCCGACTGGTCACGGATATTTCGATCTTCTATTAGTTATCTCAACAATGTTCCTCCAAGCTCGTTCGAGGCCAAGGTCGACAACGTACTCACTGTTCCTCGAAGGCAGGCGTTCCGACCTCAGGTTCTAGCTCGGTGGGACTCGAGGTCGATCTTCGTCTTTGGTTGCCACGTTCCAAGCCTAATTTATCAAGTTGTAGGCGAGCTCGATTTTGACCGTATACATAAACTAAAGTGGTTTTTATAGACCCGTCAAATAATTTTGTATAGCGTGTTAGAAGAAGAATCATGAAGATACTTCTGTTTTTCAACCAATCGGATTAAAATCTGTGTGAACTATTTTAATATTTGATATTTTTAAAAAGGAAATTGATTAGTTTTTAAGTCTCTGTATATGGCTAATTGAAAGCATCATAAGTGGTTATTAAATTAAGGTTTTGAGAATGACATTAGAATCAGTGGCACGATAAAGTCTTTTGTATAATCAACTTTGAGAAAACGTTTATTTTAAGGCACGATAAAGTCTTTTGTATAATTCCAACGAATTAAATACTTCTATATGCGTGCATAGAATTATATATTTTTGTGTTTTATTGAAGTTTACTTTTAGCAATTTAGATGATATGAGCAACTCACATATACAACAACAACAAGAACAACCCAGTATAATTTCACTATTGGGGTCTGGGGAGAGTAGGTGTGTACGCAGACCTTACCCCTTCCTTGGATAGAGAGGCTGTTTCCGATAGATCCTTGGCTCCCTTCCTCCAAGAACTTCCCACCTTGCAATTCACATATAATGTAGTATAAATTTACACGGTGCGCGAAAAGTTTCTTCGCTTGTTTTGGCTATTACTATCTTTCTATACAAATAATCAGGGTACTACTTTTTGATTTCTCTTTATTTACACTCAACTTTTCTTGGTCATCCTACTGAATTATAAAATTAAGAAAATACAAGTGATCTTGGTTGATTCCCTCTGAAGTATATTCAGATCCATCTCTTTCTTTTCCCCTTTTTTCACAAGTTTGAGCCATATTATATAGGCGTGTCAATATTCACTTACGCTAACAATCACTTACGCCAAAAATAGCTAGCGGGTATATGAAATATGTATAATTTATATATAATATGTGTATAACCGTGTACAGTTAGCATATAATCTATATATACCAATTAGGAAAAGTAAATAATAAACTAAAATGTATTTTTTCAATATTAGTTGTGGACTACTCTATAATTAAACCTAAAACAAATGTCTATTCTCATTTTTGATTTGTAAGATATTAAACTGAATATCTTTTTCAGTTTAATATCTTACAAATCAAAAATGAGAATAGACATTTGTTTTAGGTTTAATTATAGAGCTTTTAATTTTTGATAAGAAGATACATATAATTCATATCTACTACTACTAGGAATATGAAAGCTACATCTGTTGAAAACATCTTAAACGCGTACTAGACAGTGGACGGATTATATGGATACTTTTCTTCCTTTAAAAACTGAAGCCAAAGTGCCCATCATTATTAGTTTACTAATTCAAATTCAAATAGTTTAATTAAGCAAAGCACCTCTTCAATTCAATGATTTTTGAAAATTAAAATGATAATGGGGGAGCACATTACTATCTACTTCCAATATTTATGGCATTTGCTTTTTAATTCATAGAGAGATTGCTGTCATATAATTTCCATGTAACGAACAAAATTAGAATGTACTTATTTTTTCAAGGTGAATTTAAATTATATATATTCCCCAATGACGTAAAGAACTTTAATTTTATATTAACAATGTAATTTAACTTGACATTGTAACAAATCACTTGTTTTATTCTTTGTTACTACTTATACTTATTATAAGCAATTATCTAAAGTTACCTATCATGCGAAATGATAATGTGAAAAAACGTTGTCCTTAATTATAGAAGTTCAAATCTTGTATGATTTACATCATACCTTTATATCAGTGGTTGGTGATTATACCTCATTGGCTGTTCAAGTTCAAGTATCCATTGCCCTTTGACTTATCCACGGCTGCCCAAACAATTATAGGTACAATAAAACCTCTATATAACAATCTCATTTGTTTCGATATTTTTTGGTTGCTATAGTGAAATGTTGTTATAGAGAACATATTATAACACAATATGAAGAATAGTATACATTCCAAAGAAAACTTAGCTACTATAGGTACAGCCAAACTTCTCTATAATAGTCTCATTTGTTCTGATATTTTTTGGTTGCTATAGTGAAATGCTATGAAGAATAGTATGACTCCAAAGAAAACTTGGCTACTATCGCGAAGTATTATTATAGAAGATGGTTGTTAGGGCATCTCCAACCTTCACTCAAAATCTTTACTCCAAAATAGAGTAACTCCAAAATGGAATAAACTAACTCCAACTATTACTCCATTTTTTACTCCAAAAAAGAAGATTCCTTTTTTATATTCTTCTCTCTTCTATATTATATTATTATCTTTTATTTAAATATTATTTTCTTATTTCCATTATACAAATCCTATTTTTTTTTCTTTTTTACATATTCAGCCCATATATATAATTCATATTTATTTCTTATATAACTATTTAAAATAAAATTATTTTATACCATAAATTTTTAAATAATATAATATGTACGCAAATATTATAGATTATACATATTGGTGGATAATTTAAATAAAAGTAAAATCATTGAGATAGAAGATAATTTAATACATATTACATATAGTTTAAAATTTAGTTTAAATACTACTTAGCAACATCTTGTATTTTATATTTGCACCTTTCATTTTTGTGATGGTTATATATTTTTTCATACAATTATAACTTATAATAAATTAACTTACAACTTTAATAAAAATAATATATGCACGAAAATTAATTTATCAAAATTATACGCCAAAATTAAGATGTAAAATTAATATTATGAAGATATTTCATAAGCGTAATTAGGTATATATATATAATATGATAAATTAAAAGGGTTAAATAATAAATAATAATAATAAAATAATAGTTAATAGCGATGGAGTAGAAGATCAGTAGTATCACTCCAAAATGGAGAAACATTTGGAGGTGGGTTGGAGCAAAAATCCTCTATTCTTGTCACGCCCCATTTTCACTTATAGGTCGTGATGGCGTCCAAAACTACAGCTAGGCAAGCCAACAAATAAATTAAACATATATCAATTATTTTCAGAAAAAAAATTCTAAGTAATTTTATACTTTTACTAACAATATTAAAGAGAATATAAAAGATACCGATTAGTTAAAATCCAGAAAATAATACCAATGTGTGTGCCAAGACCTGATGTCACAAGTGTATGAGCATCTATTAGATTATACAAAACTCCAAATACTGTCTGAAATAAAATAGACAGAATGTAAATGTAAGAAGAGACATTGGTAGCTGCAGAACGGCTCAGAGAGGCAGCTCACCACTATGCCTCTGGATAACGTGAGTGCAAGACGATAGGTCCCCTACTAGTACTTGCCTCAGGTCCTGCACAAAAAGTGCAGCAAGTGTAGTATGAGTACGTAAATAACGTGTACCCAGTAAGTATCATGCTTAATCTCAAAGTGGTAGAGACGAAATAGTCGACTTTGACACTCACTATGGGTCAATAGTAATAATTGAAATAAAATTAGAATATCTAAATCATCATGATTCACAAAATATAACAATAATTTATTTAACCAGCAGAAATAATTAAATTCCTTCAATTCCAATAAATTTTCAATTTTTCAATTAGTCTCATTTACAGGAATAACAATAATTCCTTAACAAGCAGGGATATAATTCTTTAAATTCCAAATATTTTCAATTTATCAAAGTATCGTGTAATTACTATTATTATTAAGCATGACTTCTGCCGAGGTCGTACGACCCGATCCAGAGTGTCGTGTACACTACCGAGGGACGTGCGGCACGATCCATAGATGCATCTATCCTGCCGAGGCGTTCGGCCCACTCCACAAGAAAGGAGAACATTTTCTTATGTACCTCCGGAATGAGAGTATATTTATTATAAGGTAAATTCGGGAGGAAGAATAATTTCTTTTAACAATTAATTAATTTAAACAGAAAATCAAGCATATGAGATTTTCATCCTTTAATATTTTTATCTAACAATTCACAATATATATATATATATATATATATATATATATATATATATATATATATATATATATATATATATCAAATAATATTAATTAAATAAAGAATATAATTTACACAAGTAATTCATGATTTGAGTCCTAAACTACCTGGACTTTAGTATTAATAGTAGCTACGCACGGACTCTCGTCACCTCGTGCGTACGTAGCCCCCACAATTAGCAACAATTGCTACTTTAATTACTTATGGGGTAATTTACCCCTCACAAGATTAGACAAGAAACTTACCTCAATTTGCTCCAATCTAATTCACTAGAAGGCCTTTTCCATGATTATCCAACTATGTCTGGCTCGAATCTAGCAAAAATAATTCGATACAATAACTAAAAAATTATAGGAATCAATTCTATAAGCAAATACTATATTTTTCAATATAAGTCCGAAATAAATTTAAAAATCATCTGTGGGGCCCACGTCGCAGAATCCGATGAAAGTTATGAAATATGGAGTCCTAAACTACCTGGACTTTAGCATTAATAGTAGCTACGCACGGACTCTCGTCACCTCGTGCGTACGTAGCCCTCATAATTAGCAACAATTATTACTTTAATTACTTATGGGGTAATTTACCCCTCACAAGATTAGACAAGAGACTTACCTCAATTTGCTCCAATTTAATCCACTAGAAGGCCTTTTACACGATTATTCAACTCTGTCTGGCTCGAATCTAGAAAAACTAATTCGATGCAATCACTAAACAATTATAGGAATCAATTCAGCAAATACTAAAATTTTCAATATAAGTCTGAAATAAATTTAAAAATCATCTGTGGGGCCCACGTCTCAGAATCCGACAAAAGTTATGAAATATGGAGTCCTAAACTACGTGGACTTTAGCATTAATAGTAGCTACGCACGGACTCTCGTCACCTCGTGCGTACGTAGCCCCCACAATTAGCAATAATTGTTACTTTAATTACTTATGGGGTAATTTACCCCTCAAAAGATTAGACAAGAGACCTACCTCAATTTGCTCCAATTTAATCTACTAGAAGGCCTTTTCCACGATTATCCAACTCTGTCTGGCTCGAATCTAGCCAAAATAATTCGATACAATCACTAAAAAATTATAGGAATCAATTCTATAAGAAAATACTATATTTTTCAGTATAAGTCCGAAATAAATTTAAAAATTATCTGTGGGGCCCACGTCTCGGAATCTGGCGAAAGTTACGAAATATGGAGTCCTAAACTACCTGGACTTTAGCATTAATAGTAGCTACGCACGGACTCTCGTCACCTCGTGCGTACGTAGCCCCCACAATTAGCAACAATTGTTACTTTAATTACTTATGGTGTAATTTACCCCTCACAAGATTAGACAAGAGACTTACCTCAATTTGATCTAATTTAATCCACTAGAAGGCATTTTCCACAATTATTCAACTCTGTCTGGCTCGAATCTAGCCAAAATAATTCGATACAATCACTAAACAATTATACGAATCAATTCTATAAGAAAATACTATATTTTTCAATATAAGTCCGAAATAAATTTAAAAATCATCTGTGGGGCCCACGTCTCAGAATCCGGTGAAAGTTACGAAATATGGAGTCCTAAACTACCTGAACTTTAGCATTAATAGTAGCTACGCAAAGAATCTCATCACTTAGTGCGTACATAGCCCCCACAATTAGCAACAATTGTTACTTTAATTACTTATGGGGTAATTTATCCCTCACAAGATTAGACAAGAGACTTACCTCAATTTGCTCCAATTTAATCCACTAGAAGGCCTTTTCCATGATTATCCAACTCTCACTCAACCACGAGTTGGACGCTCACTCAACCACGAGTCTACCCATACCAAACTTACTAAATTCTTATAACAATTCTGTCATGACCCAAAATTCCCATCTTCGGACCGTGATGGCGCCTAACATTTCACTTGCTAGGCAAGCCAACGTTAGAATAATATTATCCATTTTTAAAATAATTTTAAGTTTATTAATAGCAAGGAAACAAATCCGGAAGCAAAGTTTGAAATATAGTGAATAATCCATAAAAACAACGGTGTCTAAATACTATCCCAAAATTGGTGTCACAAGTGCACCAGCTCGAAATAAACACACAACTAAAGTAAAATAGATGGGGACTTCAGAACTGCGGACGTCATGCAGTTATACCTCAAGTCTCCTCCGAGTAGCTGAAATCCGAGCAAGTCTATGGTACACCGCTGGGACCAACTCCAAAATCTACACAAGTAGTGCAGAGTGTAGTATCAGTACAACCGACCCCATAAACTGGTAAGTGTTGAGCCTACGCTCGACGAAGTAATAAAGAGGCTAAGGCGGTTCACTTACATTAACGTGTACGCAATATTAATGACAACAACAAATAATAGAAATAAAACAGGTAACTCATTTATAATAATTGAAGCCAACTCGGCGGTCATAATCCATTATTATTTCACCCAATTCTGTTGCAGCGTGCAACCTGCTCTCACAATATATTCACATTCACTTCTGTTGCAGCGTGCAACCCGCTCTCACAATATATTCCTTTTAATCAAGTCTGTCATATATTTATTTCAATCAAGTATATATATAGACTTTTAAATAAGTCTGTTGCGGCGTGCAATCCGATCCCCTAATATTGACTTTCAAATAAGTCGATTGCGGCGTCCAATCCGATCCTCCAATATGGACTTTTAATAAGTCTGTTGCGGCGTGCAACCCGATCCTCCAATATGGACTTTTAATAAGTCTGTTGCGGCGTGCAACCCGATCCTCTAATATGGACTTTTAATAAGTGTGTTGTGGCGTACAGCCCGCTCCTCCAACATATTCATTTATCAATCCTTATAGAAGAAAGTTCCCCAATAAATTCAACAATTAATATAAAATTATAAGATAACAAGCATACAATAATTATGATTTAATTATGAAACAAACAAAGGCAAATAGCAAATAATTATTGAAATCAGAGAAAAAATATACAGTTTAATATTTAATATGCTAAATGTCAAATAACAAATAAGGCACATAATTCAAATAGCATGTAACAATTTATGCATGAATTCAAGAATTAATATTTGACAAAGAATAGGAGAGAAACAATTATTATAATAATTAATTCATGCTTTAAAACAATTTATGATTTTTCAAATAAGCAAGCAAACAATTAATTTGACGACGTATAGATACTCATCACCCCGCCTATACGTCGTTCACATGCAATTCACATAACAAATAATTTAAGGGTTCTATTTCCTCAAGTCATGATTAACCACGACACTTACCTCGCTTTATAAATTCCAATCAATTATTCAACCACAGCTTTTCCTTTTAAATTTGCCTCTGAAAGCTTCAAATCTATTCACAAACAATTTGATATATTCAATACTAATCATAGGAATTAATTCCATATGAATTTACTAATTTTCTAGATAAAAATCCGAAATTCATTTAAATATTCGACAGTGTGACCCACGTCTCAAATCCCAGAAAAACTCACAAAATCCAAATACCCGTTCCGATACGAGTTCAACCAAACAAAAATTGTCCAATTCCGATATCAAATGGACCTTCAAATCTAAATTTCTCGTTTTTGGAAGATTTTAGAAAGATCTGATTTTTCTTCCATAAATTTACGGATTCATGATATAAATGAGTATGGAATCATGAAATATAATTAATATAGGATAAGGAACACTTACCTCAATGTTTCCCGTGAAAATTGCCCAAATATTCGCCTTAACCGAGCTCAAAATGACCAAAATGAGTAAAAATGTCGGACTCTTCGATATATACACTGCCTAGGCATTTCCACAACTTCGGTGCCTGGGTTCGCACATGCGAGCTTGCATCTGCGATAAAAATCTCGCATCTGTGAAATGGGCTACCAGGCGAGGCCTCGCACCTGCAGAGGAAAAATGCGCACATGTGCTGCCTTCGCTTCTACGATCATTTGGACCGCTTCTGCGGACACGCAGGTGCGTACAGGTTTCCGCACCTGCGGACTTTTGCCCAGCCACGCCCGGGCGCATCTGCAATCGAAGTCTCGCTTCTGCGAGCTCGCACCTGCGAGAAAAATCCGCAGATGCGATTACAGCAGAAGGAAAAATACAGATTTTGCTTAAGTCCAATTCTTGATCCGATTTCAATCCGTATCACTCTCGGGGTACGCGGGACCCTGTACGAATATACCAACAAGTCCAATAACATAATATGGACTTACTCGGGGTCTCGTATCACGTCAAGCAATGCTGTAATTACAATTCACACCCCGATTCGAACTTTGAGTTTTAAACTTTTCAATTTACAAATCTCGTGCCAAAACATACTAAATGAATCCGGAATGACTTCAAATTTGGCACACAAGTCATAAATAACATAACAGAGCTGTTCAAATTTCCAGAATCGGATTCCGGCTCCGATATCAAAAATTCAACCCCGTGATCAAACTTGGAAATCTTTAGCCTTTAAATTACTAGTTTCCGTTAAATGGTCATAACTTGAGCTACGGACATCCAAATTAAATTCCGGGCATATGCCCAAGTCCCAAATCACAATACGGAGCTACCGGAACTGCAAAACACTGATCCGGGTCTGTTTGCTCAAAAGTTTGACCAAAGTCAACTCAGTTGAGTTTTAAAGCTCTATTTCACATTTTAATCCATTTTTCACATAAAAAGTTTCCGGAAAAATTTACGGACTGTGCACGAAAGTCAAGGAATGATAAATGGTGATTTTTGAGGTATTAGAACACATATTTAAAGATGATATTTTGGGTCATCACATTCTCCACCTCTAAAACAAACGTTCGTCCTCGAACAGAATTAGAAAAAAGTACCTGAGCTGGTGAATAAGTATGGATATTTACTCCGCATGTCCGAATCGGACTCCCAGGTAGATGCCTCTTACCGTCTGACCTCTCCATTGCACCCTAACTGATGGATAAATCTTTGACCTCAACTGTCGGACCTGCCGGGCTAGAATAGCCACCGGCTCCTCCTCGTAAGTCAAATCTTTGTCCAATTGGACTGAGCTGAAATGTAACACATGGGACGGATCACCATGATATTTCCGGAGCATAAACACATGGAACACCGGATGAAACGCTGATAAACTAGGTGGTAATGCAAACCTGTAGGCTACTTCACCCACCCTTTCAAGAATTTCAAAGGGTCCGATATACCTAGGGCTCAACTTGCCCTTCTTTTCCGAACCTCATTACACCTTTCATAGGTGAAACCCGGAGCAATATTCTTTCTCCAACCATGAATGCAATATCACGAACTTTACGGTCGGCATAACTCTTTTGCCTAGACTGAGCTGTGCGAAGTCGATCCTGAATAATCTTAACCTTATCCAAGGCATCCTGTACCAAATCGGTACCCAACAACCGAGCCTCTGCAGGTTCAAGCCAACCAACTGGCGATCGGCATCGCCTTCCATATAATGCCTCATATGTAGCTATCTGAATGCTCGACTGGTAGCTATTATTATAAGCAAACTCTGTAAGTGGCAAGAAATGATCCCATGAACCTTAAAAGTCTATAACACAAGCGCAGAGCATATCTTCCAATATTTGAATAGTGTGCTCTGACTGTCCGTTTGTCTATGGATGAAATGTTGTACTCAACTCCACCCGCGTACCTTACTCACATTGTACAACCCTCCAAAAATATGAGGTAAACTGCGTACCTCGATCTGAAATAATAGAAAGGGGCATACCGTGAAGGCGGATAATCTCACGAATGTAAATTTCAGCTAACCTCTCTGAAGAATAGGTAACTGCCACTGGAATGAAATGTGCTGACTTGGTCAACCTGTCCACAATGACCCAAACTGTGTCAAATTTTCTCTGAGTCCGTGGGAGCCCAATAACAAAATCCATAGTGATATGCTCCCACTTCCCCTCAGGAATTTCTAACTTCTGAAGCAAACCACTAGGTCTCTGATGCTCATACTTAACTTGCTGACAATTCATAAACCGAGCTACATGTGCAACTATATCCTTTTTCATTCTCCTCCACCAATAATGTTGCCGCAAATCTTGATACATTTTGGCGGTACCTTGATGAATAGAATACTTGGAACTGTGTGCTTTTTCAAGAATTAATTCACGAAGCCCATCCACATTAGGCACACAAATACGACCCTGCATTCGTAGAACCCTATCTTCCCCCACAGCAACTTGTTTGGCATTACCGTGCCGCACCGTGTCCTTAAGGACAAGTAAATGAGGATCATCATAATGCCTCTCTCTGATGCGCTCATATAAAGAAGACCGAGAGACTGTGCAAGCTAGAACCCGACTGGATTCTGAAATATCTAACCTCACGAACTAATTGGCCAAAGTCTGAACATCTACAGCTAATGGCCTCTCACCAACCGGAATATATGCAAGACTGACCATACTCACAGCCTTTCTACTCAAAGCATCGGCCACCACATTGGCCTTTCCGGGGTGATACAAAAATGGTGATATCATAGTCTTTCAACAACTCTAACCATCTTCTCTGCCTCAAATTAAGATCTTTTTGTTTGAACAGATACTGAAGGCTACGATGATCAGTAAATACCTCACACGAGACACCGTAGCGGTAATGCCTCCAAATCTTCAGCGCATGAACAATGGCTGCCAATTCTAAGTCATGAACAGGATAATTCTTCTCGTGAACTTTCAACTTCCGCGACACATATGCAATTACCTTGCCATCTTGCATTAATACTGCACCAAGCCCAATGTGAGATGCGTCACAATATATCGTATACAATCCTGAACCTGTGGGTAATACCAATACTGGCGCCGTAGTCAAAGCGGCCTTGAGCTTCTGAAAGCTCATCTCACACTCGTCTGACCATCTGAATGGGACACCTTTCTGGGTCAATCTGGTTAATGGGCTTGCTATAGATGAAAACCCTTCCACGAACCAACAATAATAACCTGCTAAACCCAGGAAACTTCTGATCTCTGTAACTGAAGTAGGTCTAGGCCAATTCTAAACAGCCTCAATCTTCTTAGGATCCACCTTTATGCCTTCTGCCGATACCACATGCCCCAAAAAAAGCGACTAAGTCTAACCAAAACTCACATTGTGAAAACTTGGCATATAACTGATTATTCTTCAAAGTGTGAAGCACACTTCGAAGATGCTGCTCATGCTCCTCTTAACTGCTGGAGTAAATTAAGATATCATCAATGAATACAACCACAAAAGAGTCCAAATAAGGCTTGAACACCCGATTCATCAAATCTATAAATGCCGCTGGGGCATTTGTCAACCCAAATGACATCACTAGGAATTCGTAATGCCCATACTGAGTTCAAAAAGTTGTTTTAGGGACATCAGATACCCTAATCTTCAATTGATGGTAACCAGACCTCAAATAGATCTTTGAAAATACCTTGGCACCCTAAAGCTGATCAAATAAGTCATCAATTCTTGGCAGCGGATATTTATTTTTGATAGTGGCCTTGTTCAACTGCCGATAGTCTATACACATCCACATAGAGCCATCTTTATTCTTTACAAATAATACTGGTGCACCCCGGGGCGAGACACTGGGCCTAATGAATCCCTTGTCAAGCAAGTCTTGTAACTGCTCTTTCAATTCTTTCAACTCTGGCGGGGCCATACAGTATGGTGGAATAGAAATGGGCTGAGTGCCCGGAGCCAAATCAATACAGAAGTCAATATCTCTCTCGGGTGGCATCCCCGGCAGATCTGCAGGAAATACTTTTGAAAATTCACGAACAACTGGTACTGAGTCCATAGAAGGGACATCCGCACTAGGATCGCAAATATAAGCCAAATAGGCTAGACACCCTTTCTCTACCATACGCCAAGCTTTCATATAAGAAATAACCCTGATGGCAGAATGGCCAGGAGTTCCTTTCCACTCTAACCAAGGTAACCACGACATAGCTAGGGTCAATGTCCTGGCATGACAATTCAATATAGCATGATAAAGAGAACCCCAATCCATACCCAATATGACATCAAAATCTACCATATCAAGAAGTAGAAGATCCACACTAGTCTCAAGATTACCAATAGTAACCATACACGAACGATAGACATGATCTACTACAACAGAGTCTCCCACCGGTGTAGAT
Organism: Nicotiana tabacum; assembly: GCF_000715075.1. Taxonomy (NCBI): domain Eukaryota; kingdom Viridiplantae; phylum Streptophyta; class Magnoliopsida; order Solanales; family Solanaceae; genus Nicotiana; species Nicotiana tabacum. The sequence continues at coordinate 216,028 of NW_027438317.1, forward strand.
ACACACACAGAAGCAGTTAGAGAATCACAAGGCACAACTAAATATGAAGCAAAATAGGAGGACACATAGGAATAAGTAGATCCTGGATCAAATAGAACTGAAGCATATCTATGGCAAACTGGAATAATACATGTGATCACAGCATCAGATGACTTGGCCTCAGGCCTAGCTGGAAAAGCATAAAATCGGGGTTGGGCCCCACCACTCTGAATTGCGTCTCTAGGACGGCCTTTAACTGGCTGGCCTCCACCTCTAACGGTATGACCTCCACCTCTAATAGCCTGACCTCCACCTCTAATGGCCTGACCTCCCCCTCTAGCTGGCTGAGCAGGCGGTGAAGCAACCGGTGCCAGTATGATGGCACAAGAATCTTGCCAAGATTTGTTACTCGCCTATCTAGGGCAATACCTCCTGATGTGACCAATGTTTCCACACTCATAACACACATCCTGATGTCATGGCTATTGAAGCTAAAGCTGACCCAAATGGGCCGGATAACCGTTGTAGTAACTCTGGAGTGGTGATGCACTGATAGGAGCTAAATGTGCACTGAATACTGGCTGTCCAGAGTAAGGCATAATAGGACCGTGACTCCCTGAAGCACCAGGAGATACATGAAGTGCTGGATGAAACGGTCTGGAAGGATGACCCCTGCCTCCAGACGAGGCACCACTGAAACCACCAAACTGATGAGGCCTCTTATCGGACCTCTGCCCTCTCTCCTGTGCAAGAACCATCTCGATCCTCCTTGCGACATTAACAGCCGCCTGAAAAGAAATCTCACTTCCGATTTCCTTGGCCATCTGAAGTCTGATAGGGTGAGTGAGTCCCTCAATAAACCTCCTCACTCTCTCTCCCTCTATAGATAGTAAAAGGAGAGCAAGACGGGCCAAATCCACAAACGGGACTCATACTGAGTAACAGTCATACTTCCCTACTGTAGACGCTCAAATTGCTTGCGGAATTCTTCTCTCAGTGTGATAGGGAGGAACTTCTCCAGAAATAGCTGAGAGAACTGCTCCCAGGTAAGTGCGGGTGATCCTGACTGGTCGGGTCAATGTATAATCTCTCCACAACTTCTTGGTGGAACCCGTCATCTGAAATACAGCAAAATCGACCATATTGATCTCAACTATACCCATGTTCCACAGCACCTCATGGCAGCGTTCAAGATAATCCTGTTAGTTCTCAGAAGGTGTACCACTGAAGTGTACTGGAAAGAGCTTGGTAAACTTATCCAGTCTCAATAAGGCCTCAAAAGACATGGGGGGCCTATCACTGATCTATGCCACAACAACTGGCTGAACTACCCCAACTAGCGGGGCTGCTGGAGCCTGATTCTAGGGAGCCATCTGCTCCAGAGCGGGAGTAGTGGGAGTTTGTGCTCCTCCCCCAGCCTGTGAGACGGCTGGTGCCACTGGAAATGTACCATTCTGGGCCACGCCCTCCATAAGACTTACCAAATGGACTAGAGCATCCTGAAGAACTGGAGTGGCTATGAATCCTTCCGGGACCTGAACTGGTCCAACTGGAACATTCTGAACTGGAACCTCCTCCTGAAGGTCCACCTGAGGTTCTACAACAGGTGTAGCTGCTCGAGCTTTGGACTGAGCTTTACCTCGGCCTCTGCCTCGGCCTCTAGCACGACCTCAGCCTCGACCTCTACCCCTGGCCATAGTTTCCACCGGGGGTTCTGGTCCCTGTCCATCGGTAGAGGTATTACGTGTTCTCACCATCTGCGAGAGAATAAGAGTAGAATGGTTCAATCATCAATGATAGAATAAAATCGCACGACAGAATAAGAAAGAAGTAATATTGTTCCTAAACCTCATAGCCTCTTAGAGATAAGTACAGACGTCTCCGTACCAATCCTTCAGACTCTACTAAGCTTGCTCGTGACTCGTGAGACTTATGTAACCTAGTTCTTTGATACCAACTGTCACGACCCAAAATTTTTACCTTCGGACCGTGATGTCGCCTAACATTTTACTTGCTAGGCAAGCCAATGTTAGAATAATATTATCCATTTTTAAAACAATTTTAAGTTTATTAATAGTAAGGAAACAAATGCGGAAGCAAAGTTTGAAATATAATTAATAATCCATAAAAACAACGGTGTCTAAATACTATCCCAGAATTGGTATCATAAGTGCACCAGCTTCTAAAATAATACAAATAAAGGTCTGAACAAAATAAAGTTGTCTAAAAATAAACACACAACTAAAGTAAAATAGATGGGGACTTCAGAACTGCGGACGCCATACAGTTATACCTCAAGTCTCCTCCGAGTAGCTCAAATTTGAGCAAGTCTATGGTACGCCGTTGGGACCAACTCCAAAATCTGCACAAGAAGTGCAGAGTGTAGTATCAGTACAACCGACCACATGTACTGGTAAGTGCTGAGCCTAACCTCGAGGAAGTAGTGACGAGGCTAAGGCGGTTCACTTACATTAACCTGTACGCAATATTAATGACAACAACAAATAATAGAAATAAAACAGGTAACACATTTATAATAGTTGAACCCAACTCGGCGGTCATAATCCATTGTTATTTCACCCAATTCTGTTGCAACGTGAAACCCGCTCTCACAATATATTCATATTCAATTCAATTCTGTTATAGCGTGCAACCCGCTCTTACAATATATTCCTTTTAATCAAGTCTGTCATATATTTATTTCAATCAAGTATATATATATAGACTTTTAAATAAGTCTTTTGTGGCGTGCAATCCGATCCCCCAATATTGACTTTTAAATAAGTCTATTATGGCGTGCAATCCAATCCTCCAATATGGACTTTTAATAAGTCTGTTGCGGCGTGAAACCCGATCCTCCAATATGTACTTTTAATAAGTCTGTTGCGGCGTGCAACCTGCTCCTCCAACATATTCATTTATCAATCCTTATAGAAGAAATTTCTCCCAATAAATACAACAATTAATATAAAATTATACGATAACAAGCATACAATAATTATAATTTAATTATGAAACAAACAAAGGCAAATAGCAAATTATTATGGAAATCAGAGAAAAAATATACAGTTTAATATTTAATATGCTAAATGTAAAATAACAATTAAGGCACATAATTCAAACATGTAACAATTAATGCAGGAATTCAAGAATTAATATTTGACAAAGAATAGGAGAGAAACAATTATTATAACACTTAATTCATGCTTTAAAATAATTTATGATTTTTTAAGTAAGCAGGCAAACAATTAATTTGACGATGTATAGACACTCGTCACCTCGCCTATACGTCGTTCACATGCAATTCACATAACAAATAATTTAAGGGTTCTATTCCCTCAAGTCAAGGTTAACCACGACACTTACCTCGCTTTGCAAATTCCAATCAATTATTTAACCACAGTTTTTCCTTTTAAATTTACCTCTGAAAGCTTCAAATTTATTCACAAACAATTCGATATATTCAATACTAATCATAGGAATTAATTCCATATGAATTTACTAATTTTTCAGATAAAAATCCAAAATTTATTTAAATATCCGACAGTGGGATCCACGTATCAAATCCCAAAAACACTTGCAAAATCCGAACACCCGTTCCGATACGAGTTCAACCAAACAAAAATTGTCTAATTTCGATATCAAATGGACCTTCAAATCTAAATTTCTCGTTTTTGGAAGATTTTAGAAAAATCTGATTTTTCTTCCATAAATTTACGGATTCATGATATAAACGAGTATGGAATCATGAAATATAATCAATATAGGATAAGGAACACTTACCCCAATGTTTTTCGTAAAAATCGCCCAAACATTCGCCTTAACCGAGCTCAAAATGACCAAAATGAGTAAAAATATCGGACTCTTCGATATATACACTGCCCAGGCATTTCTGCACCTGTGGTTCCTGGGCTATCACATGCGATCTCGCATCTGCGAGAAAACTCTCGCATCTGCGAAATGGGGCTGCCAGGCGAGGCCTCGCACCTACGGAGGAAAAATGCGCACCTGCGCTGCCTTCGCTTATGCGATCATTTGGTCCACTTCTGCGGACGCGCGGGTGCGTGCAGGCTTCCGCACCTGCGGACTTTTGCCCAGCCACGCCCGGGAGCATCTGCAATCGAAGGCTCGCTTCCGCGAGCTCGCACTTGCGAGAAATATCCGCAGGTGCGATTACAGCAGAAGGAAAAATACAGATTTTGCTTAGTCCAATTCTTGATCCGATTTCAATCCATATCACTCTCGGGATACTCGGGACTCCGTACGAATATACCAACAAGTCCAATAATATAATACAGACTTGCTCGGGGTCTCGTATCACGTCAAACAACGCTAGAATTACAATTCACACACCGATTCGAACTTTGAGTTTTAAACTTTTCAATTTGCAAATCTCGTGCCAAAACATATTAAATAAATCCGGAATGAATTCAAATTTGGCACACAAGTCATAAATGACATACAGAGCTGTTCAAATTTCCAGAATCGGATTTCGGATCTGATATCAAAAAATCAACCCCGTGGTCAAACTTGAAAATCTTTAGCCTTTAAATTACTAGTTTCCGTTAAATGGTCATAACTTGGGCTAGAGACCTCCAAATTAAATTCCGGGCATACGCCCAACTCCCAAATCACGATACGGAGCTACCGAAACTGTCAAAACACTGATCCAGATCTGTTTGCTCAAAATGTTGACCAAAGTCAACTTAGTTGAGTTTTAAAACTCTATTTCACATATTAATCTATTTTTCATATAAAAACTTTTTGGAAAATTTTACGAACTGCGCACGCAAGTCGAGGAATGATAAATGGTGCTTTTCGAGGTCTTAGAAAATAGAATTACTTATTAAATTTAATGATGACATTTTGGGTCATCACAAATTCGGCCCTCAAATCCTCCAATCTATCCAAGAGGGTATTCAAACTTTTTCCAACTCAATTCACCAATTAAATGATAAAAACAGTGATGGATCCGGGTAATATAACCAATATTGAGTTAAGAACATTTACCCCATTGTTTTCTCAGAAAATCTCCCAAATATCGTCCAAATCCGAGCTCCAAATCATTAAAAATGGAAGTCCCATTTTCAGAACTTAAACTATCTGCCCAGTGATTTCTTCTACGCGATCGCGAACTTCCTCACGCGATCGCATAGCACAAATTTTACTGCCCAGAAAATAACCCTACGCAATCGCACAAAGCCCCACGCGATCGCGAAACACTGAATCCGCCAAACCTACGCGATCGCGAACCTCCTCACGCGATCACGAAGCAATAAGCGCGAGGCCCGGCTCCTCCCCCGTTTCCCCTACGCGATCGCAAACAATGACATGCGATCGCGATGCACATGCTTGCCTAACCTACGCGATCGTGGACGTGCCCACGCGATCGCATAGAACTAATTTCTTGCTGCCCAAATTACTCTACGCGATCGCAGACCAACTTACGCGATCGCGTATAAGGAAATCAGAAGAAAAATACTAGCAGCTATCAGCAGTCTCCCTAAGGCCAAAAGTGATCCGTTAGTCGTCCGAAACTCACCCGAGCCCCTCGGGACCTCAACCAAATATACCAACAAGTCCCAATACATCATACGACCTTAGTCGAACCTTCAAATCACACCAAACAATGCTAAAACTACGGATCATCCTCCAATTCAATCTTAATGAAACTTAAGATTTCCAACTTCTACATTAGGTACCGAAACCTATCAAATCAAGTCTGATTGACCTCAAATTTTGTACACAAGTCAAAAATGATATAACGGAGCTATGAAAATTTTCAGAACTGGATTCCGACCCCGATATCAAAAAGTCAACTCCCCGATCAAACTTCCAAACTTAAATTCTTATTTAAGCCATTTCGAGCCTAATTTAACTACGGACTTCCAAATAAAATTCCGACCATGCTCCTAAGTCCAAAATCACCATACTGAGCTTTTGGAATCGTCAAATCCTGATTTCAGGGTCGTTTTCTTAAAATGTTGATCGAAGTCAAACTTCGCCTATTAAGGCTAACTTAAGGAACCAAGTATTCAGATTTCAACCCAAACACTTCCAAATCCCTAACCAACCATCCCCGCAAGTCATAAATCATTAAAAGCACATATGGGAAATTATATTTTAGGGAATGAGGTTCTAAAAGTTAAAATGACCGGTTGGGTCATTACATTCTCCACCTCTTAAACAAACGTTCATCCTCAAATTGGTTTAGAATAATACCTGGAGTGCCGAATAAGTGTGGATATTTGCTCCGCATATTTTCCTCGGCCTCCCAAGTCGCTTCCTCGACTGGTAAAATCCTCTTGGATCTCAACTGGCGAACCTGTTTATCAACAATGGCAACGGGTTCTTCTTCATACCCCAAACTATTATCTAGTTGAACTGTGCTGAAGTCTAGCACATGTGATAGGTCGGCATGATACTTCCGGAGCATAGATACATGGAAAACCGGATGAACTCCTGATAGACTGGGAGGCAATGCAAGCTCATAAGCAACCTCCCCAACTCGTCTCAACACCTGAAATGGGCCTATAAAACTTGGGCTCAACTTGCCCTTCTTCCCGAATCTCATAATTCCCTTCATCGGCGAAACCTTCAAGAGAACCTTTTCACCCATCATAAAGGATAAATCACGCGGTTTCTGATCTGCGTAACTCTTTTTTCTGGACTGCGCTGTACGAAGTCGCTCCTGAATCAACTTTACCTTTTCCAAGGCATCTTTCACCAAATCAGTACCATATAACTTAGATTCACTGGCCTCAAACCATCCGATGGGCGAACGACATCGCCGACCATATAAAGCCTCAAATTGAGCCCTCTCGATACTGGATTGGTAAATGCTATTATAAGCAAACTCGGCCAAAGGCAAGAAATGATCCTACTGACCTCCAAAGTCAATCACGCATGCCCTGAGCATATCCTCCAAAATTTGAATTGTCCGCTCTGACTACCCATCAGTCTGCGGATGAAAGGTTGTGCTGAGATCTACACGGGTCCCCAATTCTCTTTGTACTGCTTTCCAGAAATGTGAAGTAAACTGAGGGCCTCTATCTGATATGATAGAAATTGGCACACCGTGCAACCGAACTATCTCTTGAATATATATGTGGGCTAACCTCTCTGAAGTATACATAGTCACAGCAGGAATAAAGTGTGCCGACTTGGTCAACCTGTCAACAATGACCCAAACTGCATCAAACTTCCGCAAGGTCCGCGGCAACCCAACTACAAAGTCCATAGTGATGCGTTCCTATTTCCACTCTGGTATAGTCATCTGCTGAAGTAGGCCACCTGGCCTCTGGTGATCATATTTAACTTGCTGACAATTTAGACACCTAGCTGCATACTCAACTATGTCCTTTTTCATTCGTCGCCACAAATAATGCTGCCTTAGGTCACGATACATCTTCGTAGCACCTGGATGAATAGAATACCGAGAACTGTGTGCTTCCTCTAGGATCTTTTTCCTCAGTGCATCCAAATTAGGAGCACATAGGTGATCCTGGAGTCAAAGAACACCATCCACTCCAATAGTAGTTTCCTTGGCACCATCACGTAGTACCGTTTCTCGAAGAACCATTAAGTGTGGATCATCATACTGGCGAGCCTTGATCTGTTCAAATAGTGATGACTGAGCTACAACACATGCAAGAACTCGGTTGGACTCTGAAATATCCAGTTGCACAAGTCTGTTGGCCAAGAACTGGATATCCAAAGCTAATGGCCTCTCCTCTGCTGAAATGACAGCCAAACTACCCATACTCTCTGTCTTTCTACTCAAGGCGCCTGCAACCACATTTGCTTTGCCCGGATGATACAGGATAGTAATATCATAATCTTTCTGTAATTCCATCCATCTGCGCTGCCTCAAATTTAGGTCTCTCTGCTTGAACAAATGCTGCAAACTACGATGATCAGTGTAAACTTCACAAGACACCCCCTAAAGATAATGCCTCCAAATCTTTAGAGCGTGAACAATCGCAGCTAACTCCAAATCATGTACCGGATAATTCTTATGGTGGGGCTTCAGCTGGCTGGAAGCATATGCAATAACTCGCCCTTCCTGCATCAATACACAACCCAAGCCAACGCGTGAAGCGTCGCAATACACTATATACATCCATGAACCGAAAGGCAACACTAACACTGGTACTGTAGTCAATACTGTCTTGAGCTTCTGAAAGCTCTCCTCACAATCATCGGACCATCGGAATGGAACACCCTTCTGGTTTAATTTGGTCAAAGGTGCTGCAATAGACGAAAAACCCTCCACAAACCGACGATAATAACCTGGTAAACCCAGAAAACTCCTGATCTCGGTTGCCGAAGTGGGACGATGCCAGTTCTGAACTGCCTCAGTCTTTTTGGGATTAACCTCAATACCTTAGCCCGATACAATATGCCCCAAAAATGCTACAGACTCTAGCCAGAATTCACATTTGGAGAACGTAGCATACAACTTTTGTTCCCGCAATGTCTGAAGCACTACTCTCATATGCTGCTCGTGCTCCTCCTTAATGCGCGAGTAGATCAAAATGTCATCAATGAAGACAATGACAAACGAATCAATATATGGCCTAAATACCCAGTTCATAAGATCCATAAACGATGTCCGGGCATTAGTCAAACCGAAGGACATCACCAGAAACTCAAAATGTCCATATCTAGTTTGGAAGGCGGTCTTCGGAATATCCGGATACCGAATCTTCAACTGATGGTACCCGACCTCAAGTCGATCTTAGAGAACACCCTAGCACCCTGTAACTGGTCAAATAGATCATCAATACGGGGCAACGGGTACTTGTTCTTAATAGTTACTTTGTTCAATTGGCGATAATCAATACACATCCGCGTTGTTACTTCCTTCTTTTTCACAAATAATACCGGTGCACCCCAAGGCGATACACTCGATCTGACGAACCCTTTGGCTAGTAACTCCTCTAGCTATTCTTTTAATTTTTTCGGAGCCATGCGATGCGGTGGGATAGATATAGGTTGGGTATCTGGAGCCAAGTCAATACAGAAATCAATATCACGATCATTTGGCATACTTGGAAGATCTTAAGGAAATACATCGGAGAACTCCCGAACTACAGGCACTGAATCAATAGTCGGAGTCTCTCCAGTAGTATCTCGAACATAGGCTAGATAAGCTAAACAACCCTTCTCAACCATGTGTTGAGCCTTTATAAAAGAAATAACTCGATTAAATGAACTAATAGACGAACCCTTCCACTCCAGCTTAGGCAATGCTGGAATAGCCAAGGCAACAATCTTGGCATGACAATCTAGAATAGCATGATATGGAGATAACCAATCCATGCCCAGAATAATTTCAAAATCGGTCATCTCAAGCAATAGGTGATCTGCTCTAGTTTTATAACTACAGAATGTAATAATACAGGACCGGTGGATCCGATTCACAACAATAGAATTGCCCACAGGAGTGGATACATAAACAGGAGTACTCAAGTACTCACGATAAACACCCAGGAATGGAGCAAATAAAGATAACACATAGGAATATGTAGATCCTGGATCAAATAATACGGAGGCATCTTTGCCGCAAACAGAAATAATACTTGTAATCACAGCATTTGAGGCCTCTGCATCTGGTCTGGCCGAAAAAGCATAAAACCGAGCTGGAGCGCCAACTGGCTGGCTTCCGTCTAGCTGACCTCCACCTCTAGGACTGTCCCTACCTACCCGTCCTCTACCTCTTGGTGGTCGGACAACTGGTGTTGCAACTGGTCCGGTAATCATATGTTGCTGACCCTGTTGAACTAGTATACCCCGAAGCTTGGGGCAGAATCTCCGTATGTGACTCGGATCCCCGCACTCGTAACAACTCTTCGGTGCGATGGGCTGCTGACTAAGTGTCTGGCCTTGGGGAACTGAATACCCACTGGGAGGACCTTGAGTAGCTGGTGGGAGATAAGAACTCTCTGGTATAGCACTAAGATAGGGTCGCACTGGAGCATCTCGAGGAGGCAGTGGTGCTGGATATGGGGGCCTACTGGACTGCCCTCTCACGAATTGACCTCTGCCCCTAGACGGAGCACTTCTGAACTCTCCAGAATACCTGAACCGCTTATCTCTCATAACCTGCTCTCGGCTCCGCTGACGTACACCCTCAATCATGCGGGCTATCTCTACGACTAGCTCATAAGAAGTACCCATCTCAACCTCTCGAGCTATAGTAGCCTTATTGCCAGTATATAAACCCGCAATAAACCTCCGCACTCTCTCCGCCTCAGTAGGGAGTATCATAAGTGCATGGCGAGATAACTCAAACAACCTTGCCTCATAATCGGACACTGACATCTGACCCTGCTGGAGCTACTCAAACTGAAACCGCAATTCTTCCCGTCTGAGAGGGTGGAATATACCTATCCAGAAAAATACGGGTGAACCTATCCCAAGTCATGAGAGGAGAATCTGTTGGTCTTCCAAGAAAATAAAACTACCACCATCTACGGGCTTTGCCCTCTAGCTGAAAAGTAGAAAAGCCTACCACATGATACTCCAATATCCTCATATTGTAAAGTCTATCCTTGCACCGATCAATGAAATCCTGGGGATCCTCATGTCGCTCACCCCCAAAGACAGGAGGATGTAGTCTAGTCCTTCTGTCCAATAGTTTCTGAGGATCAACGGCTACAACTGGACTGGGGTCAGGTGTAGATGCTGCCACTGGCTGGGCTCCACCCATGGGTAGTGCACCCTAGGTCTAATATACAGCAGCTGCCTATCCATGAGCCTGCGCGGTAGGGGTATGTGCTCTCCCGCCCGCCTGAGAAGTGTTTGGGTCTGACGAAAATGAACCGGCCTGAGTCACATTGTCCATGAACCGCAATATATGACCCATGACATCCTAAAATCCCGGTGCAGATGTGAAATCCACCAGAGCCTGGCTCTGCGACAGGCACCTCACCCTGTTCCTCAACAATGGGATTCTCTACTAGACCCACTGGGGCATAACTGGAACAGTCCTGGGACGTCCTCACCCTCTACCATGGACTGGAGCCCTCCCTCGGCCTCTAGAAACTTGTCACGACCCAAACTGATGGGCCGCGATGGGCACCCGGTACACCTTACTCAACCGAGTACCAACATAGTATATCATTCTTATCATACTTTCATTGGCAAATGGGCCAAACGGGCCATCATAGGCTAACCATAATAAACATGGGGGAGTGATCCATATAGGACGACCCAACCTGATATAAAAACTTACACATGTGACATACGGGCCTATAAGGCCAACATGATCATTTGTAAACTCAAAACATAGGCCGACAAGGCTAAACAATTTTTCATATACCTGACATCTGTCTACAAGCCTCTAAGAGTACATAAATATCATAAAGGTTGGGACTGAGCCCCGCCATACCAATCAATACATGTCCTAATTATACTAATCAAATAAGCAACTCCGGAGCAAATGGAGCGCACCAATATCTTCCGCTGAGCTGATAGCCTACTTGGAGGACTCTCGACCTGTCTATCGGGACCTGCGGGCATGAAACGCAGCGTCCGCAAGCAAAAGGGACGTCAGTACAAATAATGTACCGAGTATGTAAGGAATGGAAATCAGTAAATAATAGACATGAGAGAAACATGGAGTAAAAGACTCGACATGTACGTCTGCATAGCTCTGTGAATCATTTCATTTTTATAATGTTATGCATATGCGTATAAATGTCATACCATGCATAGGTATATACATTCATAACATCATCAAGCCTCTGAGGGAATCCCATCATATCATTTCGGCCACTGTGGGCAAATCATCAACATATACCAGCTGATCAGGTGGTGGTGCGTATATAACGCCGTAACCTTTTCCCATATCCCATATACATATATATATATAGCCTTTTTTCATATCCCATATACATATAAGTACATATATATACGCGTATATAACGCCATCTGGTCATGGGTCAATGTACATGTATAAATACATGAAATGCATACGAAATACGTTAATAAGATTTTCTCGGAATGTCATAAAAATAATATGCATGTCGGACAAATTTTATCAAATACGTATTTTTCTGAGACCCATGAACAGAAGATATACTAATAATTCACGTGGGGAATCAAGAATATAGACACCTCTAATATTTCTATGAATAGAGCCATTTATGGAAGTTGTGCATTTGTTCATTTCGTTCGTGTCGTATAGATCATGCCAAAAGAAAGAAGGGATAGCCTTAACATACCTGAGCCGATTCTCTTGACAATCCTTCCAACACACGTCTTTTGCGACAACTCACGTAACGGCGGATCGAAGTAGAAAAAATTCATATGATATTCTTGAGAAAGGTTGCACCGTACTCCCTTAGAATTGTGAAATCCCGTTGCTATAACATTACGTAGTCTCGTATGATTTTTGTAGCAAAATCATGTTGCCAATATTTTTAATAAGTTGCTGAATCTTTCCTTTGAATTTTATCATAATATTGTGAAATTGAAATGCAACATTTGCTTACTTCAAGCAAGGAATGATTAGGCCGTAACATCTCTTGGCATTTCTTGTTAACTTTCTTTAATCAAATGAGATGAAGTGCCTAACTCTTTAAATTTTTGCCATCTTGCACATTTAATTAAGAGTCACTTAGTGGCTCTTATATGGCTGCCACGTAAGTGGTTATAAGACTTATCCAAAAGTTATCCACTTAATTTCGTAATCAATTCATTAATTCTCACTAATCCAATAATTAACCAATTATCCACATAATTAAGAATTATCAGAAAATGCTACTCACTTTTAATACCCTTTATATACTTTACTATCATGGCCATGTGGTACCTTGTATGGTACTAGTCCATAAATATCGGGTATTATCGCTCGCCCCGTATTTTATCCCAAATCGACAACCTTTACCGAAACTCATTTTCTTCTATTTGCCTACCTTCTCTCCTTCACGAATTTACTCATCATGTGTTTGAAATAGCATAATGCTTATGATCTCAATAAAATCTCATCCCCGAACTTACGTCGATTAACTTACGACGAAACTTTAACACACAAAAATGCGGGATGTAGTATCTTATTTTCAAGCTTCCATCAATTTACTTATGGTGTACTTTCAGGTAAGAAAATATGGGGTGTAACACAACTGGGGGAGTAGCCTTTCCCTGGTCTGGAACCTCATTAGAGCGCGTTCTCACCATTTGTGAGAGAATAAGAGAAGGATATTTAGAACTACATCAATTGCACGATGGAATATGAAGAAAGGTAGTTTCCTAACACCCTATAGCCTCTCGAACATAAGTACAGACGTCTCCGTATCGATCCGCACGACTCTATTAGGTCTGCTCATAACTTGTGAGACCTACATGAACCTAGTACTCTGATACCATGTTGTCACGACCCAATTTCACATATAGGTCGTGATGGCGCCCAACACTACAGCTAGGCAAGCCAACAAATAAATTAAACATATATCAATTATTTTCAGAAAAAAATTTCTAAGTAATTTTATTCTTTTACTAGCAATATTAAAGAGAATATAAAAGATATCGATTAGTTTAAATTCCAGAAAATAATACCAATGTGTATGCCAAGACCTGGTGTCACAAGTGTATGAGCATCTATTAGATTATACAAAACTCCAAATATTATCTGAAATAAAATAGACAGAATGTAAATGTAAGAAGAGACACTGGTAGCTACAGAACGGCTCAGAGAGGCAACTCACCACTATGCCTCTGGATAACGTGGGTGCAAGACGATAAGTCCCCCACTAGTACTTGCCTCAGGTCCTACACAAAAAGTGCATCAAGTATTGTATGAGTACGTAAACAACGTGTACCCAGTAAGTATCAAGCCTAATCTCGAAGTGGTAGAAACGAGATGGCCAACTTTGACACTCACTATGGGTCAATAATAATAATTGAAATAAAATTAGAATATCTAAATCAGCATGATTCACAAAATATAACAATAATTTATTTAACCAGCAGAAATAATTAAATTCTTTCAATTGCAATAAATTTTTAATTTGTCTATTAGTCTCGTTTACAAGAATAACAATAATTCCTTAACAAGCAAGGATATTAATTCTTTAAATTCCAAAGATTTTCAATTTATCAAAGTATCGTGTAATTATTATTATTATTAAGCACGATTTCTGCCGAGGTCGTACGGCCCGATCCAGAGTGTCATGTACACTGCCGAGGGACGTGCGGCATAATCCATAGATGCATATATCCTGCCGAGGTATTCGGCCCGCTCCACAAGAAAGGAGAACATTTTCTTATGTACCTCCGGAAGGAGAATATATTTATTATAAGATAAATTCGGGAGGAAGAATAATTTCTTTTAACAATTAATTAATTTAAATAGAAAATCAAGCATATGAGATTTTCATCCTTTAATATCTTTATCTAACAATTCACAATATATTCATACATATCAATTTAATATTGATTAATCAGGAAATACAATTTACACAAGTAAAGAATATAATTTACACAAGTAATTCATGCTTTGAGTCCTAAACTACCCGGACTTTAGCATTAATAGCAGCTACGCACGGACTCTCGTCACCTCGTGCGTACGTAGCCCCCGCAATTAGCAATAATTATTCAATTTAATCCCTATGGGGTAATTTTCCCCTCACAAGATTAGACAAGAGACTTACCTCAAGTTGCTCCAATTTAATCCACTAGAAGGATTTTTTCACGATTATCCAACTCTGTCTGGCTCGAATCTAGCCAAAATAATTCGATACAATCATTAAACAATTATAGGAATCAATTATATAAGAAAATATAAATTTTAAATAAAAGTCCAAAATAAATTTAAAAATCGTCTGTGGGGCCCACGTCTCGGAATCCGGCGAAAGTTATGAAATATGAACGCCCACTCAACCACGAGTCTACTCATACCAAAATTATTAAATTCCGATAACAATTCGGCCCTCAAATTCTCAAATCTATCCAAGAGGGTTTTCAAACTTTTTCCAACTCAATTCACCAATTAAATGATAAAAACAATGATGGATTCGGGTAATATAACCAATATTGAGTTAAGAACACTTACCCCATTATTTTCTCTGAAAATCTCCCAAATATCGTCCAAATCCGAGCTCCAAATCGTTAAAAATGGAAGTCCCATTTTCAGAACTTAAACTCTCTGCCCAGTGATTTCTTCTACGCGATCGCGAACTTCCTTACATGATCGCGTAGCACAAATTTTACTGCCTAGAAAATAACCCTACGCCATCGCATAAAGCCCCACGCGATCGTGAAGCACTGACTCCGCAAACCTATGCGATCACAAACCTCCTCATGCGATCGCGAAGCATTAAGCGCGTGGCCCAGCTCCTCCCCAGTTTCCCCTACGCAATCACAAACAACGATACGCGATCGCGATGCACAGGCTGGCCTAACCTACGCAATCGCGGACGTGCCCATGCGATCACATAGAACAAATTTCCAGCTGTCCAAATTAAGCCTACGCGATCGCAACCCCATTCACGGGATCGCGTAAAACAAATCCACCTCTGACCAAATTACTCTACGCGATCGCAAACCAACTTACGCGATCGGGAAATCAGAAGAAAAATACCAGCAGCTATCACCAGTCTCCCAAAGGCCAAAAGTGATCCGTTAGTCGTCCGAAACTCACTCGAGCCCCTCGGGACTTCAACCAAATATACCAACAAGTCCCAATACATCATACAAATTTAGTCGAACCTTCAAATCACACCAAACAACGCTTAAACTACGAATCATCCTCCAATTCAAGCTTAATGATACTTAAGATTTTTAACTTATACATTAGGTACTGAAACCCATCAAATCAAGTCCGATTGAACTCAAATTTTGTACACAACTCATAAATGACATAACGGAGCTATAAAAATTTTCGGAACTGAATTCCGACCCCGATATCAAAAAGTCAACTCCCCGGTCATACTTCCAAACTTAAATTCTTGTTTTAGTCATTTCGAGCCTAATTTAACTACGGACTTCCAAATAGAATTCCGAACACACTTCTAAGTCCAAAATCAAAATACGGAGCTTTTGGAATACTCAAATCCTGATTCCGGGATCGTTTTCTCAAAATGTTGACCGAAGTCAAACTTGGCCTTTTAAGGCTAACTTAAGGAACCAAGTGTTCTGATTTCAACCAAAACACTTCCAAATCCCGAACCAACCATCCCCGCAAGTCATAAATCATTAAAAGCACATACGAAAAGTTTTATTTTAAGGAACGGGGTTCTAAAAGTTAAAATGACCGGTTGAATCATTACAATTCTTTACTCCAAAATGGAGTTTGGAGGCAAAAAGGGAGTAGGGTTGGAGATGGCCTTATAAAGAGGTATCTGTATATATTTTGTTTGCTAGATAACTATACTTCCATCTTAATTATATTACCAATCAAAATTTTCTAGAGTTGACAAACTAAAATGATATTGATAAATTATTCGTATAAAAAATTTTCTCGTAACGTGAAAGTTTTTGGCACCTGCCATTTAATTAGGTCGCCTCTGACTGGTTCTAGATATATCCATGGTCATCACTCTTTGATTTTGAAAAATAAAATAAAATTTATCGGTCTCCAAAACATATCCAGGATTGCAAGTAGCAGAAGCAATTAATTTGATGAGCATTGTGGGAAAATTTCTTTACTTAATCATACTTTGAGGGCTATAAATAGATGATTCGACCTTTTGTTGAAGATCAATAAAAAGTTTAAGCATTGTTCTGTTATTATTTACTTGCTTAAAAAAAAAAACCAACAATAATATTCTATCACAACTCTTAAATTTGTCAAATTACCAAGCTAGGAAAAATGAAGAAGGCAATTTCATCATCTGGTTCTTTAAAGTTACAGCCTCCAACTTATGGTAAACTCATAACCATTCTCAGCATCGATGGAGGTGGAATTAGGGGAATAATTCTGTCACGATCCAATTTCATGTAATGACCCAACCAGTCACTTTGACTTTTAGAATCTCGTTCCCTAAAATAAAACTTCTCGTATGTGCTTTTAATGATTTATGACTTGCGGGGATAGTTGGTTCGGGATTTGGAAGTGTTTGGGTTGAAATCGGAACATTTGGTTCCTTAAGTTGGCTTTAAAAGGTCAAGTTTGACTTCAATCAATATTGTTAGAAAATGACCCAGGAATAGAATTTTGACGATTCCAACAGCTCCGTATGATGATTTTGGACTTAGGAGCGTGTTTAGAATTTTATTTGGAAGTCCGTAGTTAAAATAGGCTTGAAATAGCTAAAATAGGAATTTAAGTTTGGAAGTTTGACCGGGAAGTTGACTTTTTGATATAGGAGTCGGAATCCAGTTCTAAAAATTTTTATAGCTCCGTTATGTCATTTATGACTTGTGTGCAAAATTTGAGGTCAATCGGACTTTATTTGATAGGTTTCGACATCGAATGTAGAAGTTGGAAATTTTAAGTTTTATTAAGCTTGAATTGGAGCATAATTCGTAGTTTTAGTATTGTTTTATGTGATTTGAGGTTTCAAATAAGTTCGTATGATATTTTAGGACTTGGTGGTATATTTGGTGAGGTCCCGAGGGCCTCGGGTGAGTTTCGGATGGTTAACGAATCAAAAGTTGGATTTAAAACAGCTGCTGCAATTTTTCTCTTCTGCTGGAAATTCTGGCCCAAGATCGAGCACAAGATCGAGGGTCATGATAGAAGGCAAAGGCCCGGGGCCATGATCGAAACCACGATCGAGGCCGATGATCGAGTCCATGATCGAAGCCACAATCGAGGCCGAGGATCGAGGCCATGATCGAGGCCGAGGATCGAGGTCATGATCGAGGGCTGCGTGGGCAGAATTATAAAGGAGGGCATTCGTCTCATTCGCCATATTTAACAAATTGGAGCTTGAGTAGAGGCGATTTTTGATAGATTTTCAAGGGAAATACATTGGGGTAAGTGATTCTAACTCGAATTTGGTCAATATACACGAATACATCATTGTTTTCACCATTTAATTAGTGTTTTGAGATTGAAATTTAGGAAATTTTTAGAAATCTCATAGAAACGAATTTTTGAGATTTCAGTATCGATTCGGAGTCGGATTTGAGTGAAACTGATATGGTTGGACACGTAATTGAATTGGTTATCGGATTTTATAACTTTCGCCGGATTCCGAGACATGGTCCCCACGGACGAAATTTTAATTAATTTCGGAATTTTTATTGAAAATATAGTATTTTCTTATGAAATTGATTCTTATAGGTGAAATTGGGTCGTGACAACATGGTATCAGAGATAGGCAAGCCAACTAGTGATTTAAACACATGTTCAATTCTTTAAAAATTAACCGAGTAATTAAATTCTTCTTACTTGTAAGAATTAAGATAATATAAAAAGATCTGGTAAATTAAAATAACCAAGAAAATAATTAAATCCAAAAATTCTACTAGTGTGTGCCAAGACCTGGTGTCAAAAGTGAATGAGCATCTAGTAGATTATACAATAAATAGATAGAATACAAATACAAGGAGAGGCACTAGCTGTTGCAGGAAAACTGAGAAAGGCAGCTCACCACTAGGCCCCAGGGTATCGTGGATGCGCTCCGGTAGGTTCAACTATAGCACCAGTCTCAGGTCCTGCACAAAAACGTGCAGCAAGTGTAGCATGAGTACATAAACAACGTGTACCCAGTAAGTATCAAACCTAATCTCGAAGAAGTAGTGACGAGAGGTCGACTTTGATACTCACTATGGGTCAATAATATTACATTCTTGTGAGAACACGCTCTAATGAGGTTCCAGACCAGGGAAGAGCTACCCCATGTTGTTAGAGGCCGAGGGAGGGCTCCAGCCTGTTGTAGGGGACGAGGATGTCCCAGAGTTATCCCAGTTATACCACTAGTGGATCCAGTAGAGGATCCTATAATCGAGGAGCAGGGCAAGGTGCCCGCAATAGAGCCAGCTCCAGTGGATTTCACGTCTACACCGGGATTCCAGGAGATCATGGGTCGTATGCTGCGGTTCATGGACACTGTCGCGCTCCTTTTTTCTCGCAAAAGCTAGCTTCGATATGTGACAACTCTTTGAAAGGAGGTATTAAAAGAGGAGAGTCGCCACCTAACGCTTTTTAAGGTGTGTTAGGGCACCTATTTGCAAATAACTCTATATTAACTAGTCAACGCCACCAAAGATCGGGTAAGGGCTCAAGTTACTTCAAAGAGAAGGTGTTAGGCACTCCTCGAGGTCCACAACTGTGGGTTCCGGCCGAACTTAAATTACATGGATTAGTCTATGTGATCAAGTAAGCAAAGAGAGTACAAAATCTAAGAATTTTATTAAAAAGAGATCTTGAATAGGGAGGTGCAGCTATTTTCTCATTCTAATAGAAAAGAAGAAAAACAAAAGGGAGGGGGGTCCTATGTTTTTTAGCCTAAAGGATCACCCCGTGCAACATAAATAATATTTCGTAACTTCCTTGAGATAGGGTGTTACTCATATTATCCAGCGGGCGCAGACTATCATCTCCTGCTACCCGATTACTATGTTAAAGTTGTTTACCTAAGAGCGCTCTAATTCAATTCTAAGTCGTACCCTACGCGTGCACTGCTAGTCCCATACCTATAGTCCATGAGGTTTTGGACCTCTATTTGGATGGTTCTAGACCTTATATAGGCTGCTAAAAAATGCAAAACTAGGCGACAAACAAAACACATATTGGACTTCAAATATGGCAGTTAAAGAACTTAGGCAATCTCAGAACTAGCAGCATTATGAAGAAGTTAAATGCTAAAGAGACTTAGAACAAAGTAGAATTAACAGAATTGTGCACAAAAGTAATCCAGAAAATATATTAAGCCATGGATTTCATAGGTGAGAACACATGTAAATCAAAGACACATAGGGATGAAATTGCAAAAGTCAAGTGGCTTACAGGTAAAACGGGCAACAATAAAAAACAAAAGATCCACAAGAACCCAGAAACCTCGATGCGTCAAAGTTCCCAAGAGTTTCGAAAGAACCCCGGGCAATGCTCTCACCAAGATAAAGTTCGAACAGTAGTCTCTCAGTGGCCTTGGCTTTCAGCCGGCCAAAACACAGATCAAGATAATGAAGGAATTAATAAGGCAAAGCTTCAAATTTTAGTGAGATTTTTATCGATTCGGTCCCCTTGCAAAGGGGAATGGGGAGGGGTTTATGTAGTGATAGAAATCGAACAAGTAAACAAGGAAAACTGTAAAATAAAACATAAATAAGATAGTATTAACATGCAGAATCAATAAAAATCGGATTAGGAAAAAAATAGGTAAACCCTAGTTGACAGAAATCAAAGATTGGTTGGAAATCTTGGCTAATTGAACCCATATAGCCATGGTCTTAATGTATATGGACTAGATATTGTCCAGATTCAAACGGTTGAAGTGAATGGGCAAAATCGGAGGGATGGTAATTGCCATGTTTAGGCAAGTACTAAGTAATACTATGGAGAAACACCAGTAGCGAAGAAACACTGATATGGTAAGTAAATAATGGGAAAATTCCATTATCAATGGGATTAGGAGAGGGAATTAAGGGGAGGCGGCTAGGGTTCTTCAGAAGAGTGAAGGGGAGATTAAGCATTTAGGGGCGGCAGGTTGGTAGAAATGCGTTAGGGTATTGGGTAAGGGGTAATATAAAGGAACGGATATGTTAATTATAGGTCATTGATCATTTAAGATCAAAGGCCAAGATCAAACGGGGAAGCGGGGCGGGTTATTAAGCGGGTCGCGACCGTATTGGGTACAAGGGTCGCCTGGTTTGGGCTTGGGGTTTATTGGGCTAAGGTGGTGGGCCATTTTGGTCCAAAAATTGGTTAACATTGGGCTACTATTTAAATACCCAAAACTTATCAAAACAATTTATAAAAAATGCTTGATAAATAAATAAAAATATTATTATACACTAAAATGATTAAAAATAATAATTTAGTATTATAAAAATATAAAATGTTATTTTGATACAAATAATATAAATAAGGAGAATTTGTATATGAATATAGGCTATTATTGAAAAATTAGATAAATAGCTTAAAAATGCTAATGTAATTATATGAAATGAAGTAAAAATATTTGAAACATATATTATAGGTGCAAGATAATAATTTTAGATAACTAAGTCATCACATAATAACTTAAAGGGATAATTACTAAATATTTATATAATTTAAATGCAAGAAAATTAATTTAAAAACTCTAAAAATTATGAAAATTTATAGAAAATGCTTGTATAGATTTGTAAATTAAATAATGATACAACAAATGCTATTTTGAAATTATATATATATTTTAAAAATATGAGGGCAAAATTGGGTATCAACAGCTGTCTCTCTTTACCCGGGAATGATGAAAGAGTTGTCGGGGAAAGAAAATGATGACCAATTTTGGCTGAATTAAATGAGGGATGATGTGATTTTGCAAAAATGGGGGCCGAGCCCTGATTTATGAGTTGCCTGCATATCCCTGGTATTACGGGAATCATGTCGTGTTTAGTTCTAGATCCAATGGTGAACGAAACTGATGGAGTTGTTATAGGAATGGTTGTATGTTTTCGAAAGGGTTCCTTTGGGTAGGATAGTATCAGATGAATTTATGCGAAGTCATGAATGCGAATTTGAAACGTTATGGATGGATCACTGAGCAAATATCTGAACGGTCGTAGAGTGAAAGGCGGGTAATTGATGGTGGTCTGTTATGTTTGAAACAATTGCGAGATGTGAACATTGAACGGAAACCGGAGCGAAGATTGCTCCCGTTAGGAGAACGGTTACTCCCCGGGTCACCTGTAAAACTTAAAACACGATGCATGCAGATATATATGGATTATTGCGAGAATTTAAACATGATGCAAATTCCCTTCGGACCATGCGAGTTGTCTTTGGACGGTGAAGATGATGTCCTTAGACTATGACGTCCTGGGCCATGAATCTTGTGATAAGGAATTCGCAGGCCATGACATGATGTCCTCGGTCCATGAGGATGGTGCCTCTGGACTATGACGCCTTTGAATAATGATGTGAACTTTTGAGAGATCCTCAGGCCATGGAATGGTGTCTTCCGGCTATGAGGATGATGCCTTCGGACTATGACGCCTTTGGACAAAATGGAAGTTGTTTCAGCCCATGAAATGAAAAGATATGATACTGGGTGATATGCGAAATGAAACAAGACAAGGCTTAGTCTTGCATAAGATCAGGGCAGTGCTTAGCCCCAGGCAAATAGTGGATAGTGCTAAGTCTTAGATAGCGTAACAGAGATAGTATTTAATCTTGAGGAAAAGGCAATACTTAGCATTATGCAATTAGGGAGGCAATGCTTAGCCTCATGCAAAGAGGAGACAATGCTTAGTCTCATACAGGGAAAGGCAGTGCTTGGCCTTATGCAGTTAGGGAGGTGATGCTTAGCCTCATGCAAGAAAAGGAGACAGTTCTTAGTCTCATGCAATTAGGGAGGCAATGCTCAGCCTCATGCAAAGAATAGGAGACAGTGCTTAGTCTCGATGCAAGGAAAGGCAGTGCTTAGCCTTATGCAATTAGGGAAGCAATGCTTAGCCTCATGCGGGAAGGGGAGACAATGCTTAGTCTCATGCAAAGAAAGGCAGTACTTAGCTTTATGCAGTTAAGGAGGCAGTGCTTAGCCTCATGCAAATAGAAGACAATGCTTAGTCTCCTTTAAAAAAAGGCAGTGCTTAGCCTTATGCAGTTAAGGAGGCAATGCTTTGCCTCATGCAAATAGGAGACAATGCTTAGTCTCATGAGGAAAAGGCAATGCTTAGCCTTATGCAATTAGGGGGCATGCTTAACCTCATGCAAATAGGAGACACTGCTTAGTCTCATGGGGAAAAGCCAATACTTAGCCTTATGTAATTAGGGAGACAATGCTTAGCCTCATGCAAATAGGAGACAATGCTCAGTCTCATGCAGGAAAAGGAAATGTTTAGCCTTATGCAAGAAAAACGATGAGTGACAGTGAGAAAGTAAAGTATTTCTTAGCTGGAAGTGTTTGCGTTTGGTAACTTATCATCATGAAGGTAGTAATTTGATGTATCTGCGGGTATTGTTATCTTATCGTGCCTGTATCCAAAGAAAAATCATGATTTTTGTGGGGGAAGGTTGTCGCGCCCCGTTTTCTTGCGAAAGCGGGTTTCGACATTTGACAACTCTTTTAAATGGGTAATAAAAGAGAAGAGTCGCCACCTAACAATTTTAAGGTGCGTTAGGGCATCTATTTGTAAGTAACTCCGGTTAAACTAGTTTGTGTCACTAAAGATCGGGTAAGGGTTCAAATTACCTCGAAGAGAAGGTGTTAGGCACTCTTCGAGGTCCACAACTGTGGGTCCTGGCCGAATTTTATGCTATGTGGGATTATTGAATTAAACTACATTGTAGGTTGTTGAGTTGTGAATTAATCCTAAGTGTCCAAGTATATACATCAGTTAAAAGCAATTAACTAAAACTAGTCATGGAAAAAATGTAAGAATTGTAAATCGTTGAAAACCTACTTAATTACATAAAAGGGAACCTAAATTTTTAAGCCCGATGGATCAACTCCCGTGCAAAGTCTGCTAAGACTTTTATAGCCAAAAGTGTAATGGCTATTCGGGCAATTTGTGTATCATGTCCACTACCCTCATTACTATCTTTAAGTTGTTACCTAAAGCGCACTCGTTATTTATAAATCGTGCTTTAATAAACCTACTCGTCCCATTCCTATAGTCCATGAGGCATTGGATACTATCTGTAGCTCTAGACTCAAACAAAAGTTAAGGTTACTACTTTTGATTATCTAAGCGACAAATAATATAAACACATAAGGACTAGATCAAATAGTACGTAATACAAGTAATGGCTCATATTGGCCTCCGAATTAATCAAACTAATTAAGGTGATTAACTAAAGTAGTAAGTGAGTTCCTGAAATATACTACTTTCTTAATTCAATACTCGGTGACTCAAGTATAAGCGTGAGAGAATATACATAACCAGAGAGTTATTAGAAAGGTTGAGTAGAAAACAAAGTTGTTGGATTAAACTCTGAAGTAACGTGTTCCTTTATATAAAGTAGACAAGAAACGGGATCGAAATAAGACACATGATTTACAAATCATATGGCAGATAAGTAATTCGTATACAAAGATTGTTTCCAGCCCCAAGCCTTAAATAAATATAAAAAAATCTTATAGAAAGACTATACTTAATTTAACAAATCTTATTTCCATTGAAATAAATCAAGAATTGTTTTTTATTTAATAAGAGAGGTTGACGATATGTTCAAAACAATTAGCAATTTTCAATGTTAAAAGGAAGCTGAGTGTATTAAAGAGCTCAAGAATACTACTATGAATTACATTGGTTTGAACTAAAATTGAAGCTAAATCTCGGCTACCAATCGAAGTGAATCGCAATTTCTTTACAGATTTGAAGAGGCAGATAATTAAGGAAATAAGGTAAGAAAGAAAACCAAAAAAAAAGAATAAGAAAATAACTAAAGGAAAGAAATCAAATGATTCGGGAAAGAAAAGGAGGAGATGGACGAGTTCGCCGGCGACGACGTTGGACGAATGGGGATGGAAAGGGTCGACTTTTGGGTTGGTTATGGGTTAACTGTTGGGCTTAGTAGAAATGTGCCATATGACCAAAAACAACTCATTTATGACTAGCCTAGTGGACTTTAACTTGCAACCAAGCTAGGCACGGACAAGGATTGGGTTAACGAATAAGTATTGAATTTTTCACTTTATTTCATGTAAAACAAATAAACTACTACTACTACTAACAATAATAATAATAATAATAATAATAATAATAATAATAATAATAATAACAACAACAACACCTATGATGATCTAATAATAATAATAATGTCAATATTAAACTAAATGACGTAATTATAATAATTAAGAGAAGATAATTAACAAAAGATAATTCAGCTCAGTAGCAGCTCAGTAGGATAAATTCAGGTATATAAGGACAAAATTGGGTGTCAACAAAGGTTGGTTTGCGCTTTTGTCTTCTGTTTTGCCTTTGTTCCTGTCTTGAGGTCCTATTTGAGTTATCCTGAGTAATATCTGGTTGTCATAGAAATAAAGGTTTTCGAAAAATATGTATGCATTTGATAAATATAGTTATTTGAAATGTAGTAATATGCGATTTCAAATAATTTAGATGAACCGGTGACTGTGACATATTTTAGAGACATTGCGACCTTGCTTTAGAATTTTGAGGGTTCCCCTCAAAGTTCTACCCCAGTTTAAATGCAATACTTTGGATGTTCCGTGTATGACGATGTCGGCTGAACTTGCTTTAGAATTTTGAGGGTCCTCAAAATTCTGCCCCAGTTTTCTGATCATGGCAAAATGAAGATTTTATTAAGATGTGACCGAACCCACAGGGCTGCCTACATATCCCTTCTTAAATGAGAATCAGGTCAAGCATAGTTCAGTTACATCAGATGAAGAAATGTAAACAATCCTAAACATAGTATCTCTTGACTGCGTCTCAGTTGATAGGTTTTGGCCAAATTTCTCCGTCCATTTCTGCAAGTATAAGTACCCCTCTTGTTAGTACTCGATGAACCATGTAGGGCCCTTGCCAATTGAGTGAAAATTTTTCTTTGGCTTCATCTTGATGTAGGAAGATCCGCTTTAGCACCAACTGCCTTGGTGTGAATTATCTAGGCCTGACCCTTTTGTTGAAAGATCTGGCCATTCTGTTTTGGTAGAGTTGACCGTGACACACCGCACTCATTCTTTTTCCATCAATGAGGGCCAGTTGCTCATATCGGCTCTGTACCCATTCTGTGTCGCTGAGCTTAGCTTCTTGTATGATTCTTAGAGAAGGTATTTCTACTTTGGCAGGGATAACCGCTTCAATACCGTAGACCAGCAAATAAGGAGTTGCCCCGGTTGATGTATGAACCGTGGTACGATATCCAAGTAGGGCAAATGGTAGCTTCTCGTGCCATTGTTTGTGATTATCTACCATCTTCCTTAATATCTTCTTGATATTCTTATTGGCGGCTTCTATAGCTCCATTCATTTGCAGTCTGTATGCTGTGGGATTCTTATGCTTGACCTTGAAGGTTTCACACATGGATCTCATCAAATCACTGTTAAGGTTGTCGGCGTTGTCAGTGATGATTGATTTCGGCACCCCTAACCGACAAACAATACGATCCTTAACGAAATCTGCGATGACCTTCTTAGTTACAGCCTTGTAAGATACGGCTTCAACCCATTTTGTGAAATAGTCTATGGCCACTAGAATGAACCTGTGCCCATTTGAAGCGGCGGGTTCGACTGGACCGATGACATCCATCCCCCAAGCGGAGAAAGGCCAAGGTGCACTTGTTGCATTAAGTTCATTGGGTGGCACTCGTATCATATCAGCATGTACTTAGCATTGATGACACTTTTGGACATACCTGATGCTGTCTGTTTCCATAGTCATCCAAAAATATCCTGCTCTTAATATCTTCTTAGCTAAGACAAAGCCATTCATGTGCGGTCCGCAAGTTTCGGCATGTATCTCTTTGAGCAATTTGGATGCTTCCTTGGCGTCGACACACCGTAATAATCCTAGATCTAGAGTCCTTCTGTATATAATTCCTCCGCTTTAGAAGAAGTGGTTGGATAATCTTCGGAGTGTGCGTTTCAGAGTATGATTTATGTGCTCCCGGTACTCTCCTTTTGCCAAATATTCTTTGATGTCGTGGAACCATGGATTTCCATCCATTTCCTCTTCAATATGAGCACAATAACTGGCTGATTATAAATCCCTATTGGGATAGGATCGATGAAATTCTTGTCTAGGTGTTGTATCATGGAAGATAAATTGGCCAATGCATCTGCGAACGCATTCTAGATTCTCGGAACATGTTTGAACTCTATTTTTGTGAATCTCTTCATCAACTCCTATACATAGTACAAATATAGTAATATCTTGGTATTCTTTGTAGCCCATTCTCCTAGAACTTGATATACCAGAAGGTCTGAATCTCCAATTACCAGCAATTCCTGAACGTTCATGTCGATGGCTAAACTGAGTCCTAAGATGCAGGCCTCGTATTCTGCCATGTTGTTAGTACGGGGAAACCTGAGTTTTGCAGATATTGGATAGTGTTGACCTGTTTCTGACGCTAACACTTCTCCAATACCCACTCATTTGAAATTCGCAGCCCCATCAAAGAACATCCTCCAACCATCATAGGCTTCGGTGATATCTTCTCCAACGAATGATACCTATTCGTCGGGAAAATACGTTTTCAGTGGTTCGTACTCTCCGTCTACAGGATTTTCTGCCAGATGATCCGCCAATGCTTACCCTTTGACTGCCTTCTGAGTTACATAGATGATGTCACACTCACTAAGTAATATTTTCCATTTCGCTAACTTTCCGGTAGGCATGGGTTTCTGGAAGATGTATTTCAATGGGTCGATCCTTGATATGAGATACGTGGTGTAGGCAAAAAAGTAGTGCCTCAACTTTTGAGCTATCTATGTCAAAGCGCAACAGGTGTGTTCCAGCAAAGAATACCGTGCTTCGTAGGGTGTGAACTTCTTACTCAGATAGTATATGGCTTGCTCCTTTCTTCCCGTCTCATCGTATTGTCCCAAGACACAACCGAAAGCCCTATCTAGTACTGATAAATAGAGTAGCAGAGGTCTCCCAGGTTCCGGTGGGACCAGAATAGGTGGTTTGGATAAATATTCCTTGATCTTATCAAAGGCTTTCTAGCACTCTTCAGTCCAACTTGTTACGACGTCTTTCTTCAACATTTTGAAAATCGGTTTACAAATCATAATTGATTGTGCTATGAAACGACTGATGTAATTGAGATGCCCTAAGAAACTCATCACATCTTTCTTGTTCTTCGGAGGTTTCAAATCTAGAATAGCCTTGACCTTTGACGGGTCTAGCTCAATTCCTCAGCGGCTGATGATGAACCCTAGCAGTTTTCCAGTAGGGACTCTAAAGGCATACTTTGCGGGGTTCAGTTTCAGGTTGTACCTTCGAAGCCGATCAAAATATTTCCTCAAATACTGCAATTTTCCAGTAGTTTTAGATTTGATGACAACATCATCCACGTACACCTCTATCTCCTTGTGTATCATGTTGTGGAAAATGGTTGTCATGGCCCTCATATAAGTGGCTCCAACATTCTTTAGGCCAAACGACATCATTTTGTAACAATATACTCCCCATGGTGTAATAAAGGTTGTCTTTTCGGCATCCTCTTCATCCATACAGATCTGATGATATCCCGCGAAGCAATCCACAAAGGATTAAAGTTCATGCTTGGCACAATTGTCAATCAGTATGTGTATATTGGGCAAAGGAAAATCATCTTTGGCACTTCCTGTGTTTAAATCCCGGAAGTCGACACACACTCTAACCACTCTGAGAACCGTGGCTTTGATTTGCTTGGTGACTTCCTCTTTTATTTTCAAACTCATATTTGGCTTGAATTTTTTAAGCTTCTGTTTCACTGGTGGACACATGGGATCGGTGGGTAACTTGTGAGCCACTATGGATGTGCTCAGACTATTCATATCATCGTAAGACCATGCAAAGATTTCTTCATACCCCTTCAGGAACTGGATGTACTCTTCCTTCTCTGACGGTGATAGGTGAATGCTTACACGTATTTCCTTGACTGTTTCGGAGTCTCGCAAATTAACTGTTTCAGTTTCATCCAAATTGGACTTAGGTTTATTTTCAAAACTTTCCACTTCTCTGACAATTTCCTCGGGTATTACATCCTCTTCCATATCCTCTGAATCACTATCCTTATGTTGCGTTGTCTCATTACATGTCACAGTCATAGGTTCATCGAGATAGGTAATAATAATGCTGTAGAGAAAAATGTAAAGAATAATAATAAATACTAAAAATAACAATGCATTAAATAAATCTTGAAAATGTCAAACAAGTACAGCTCGATGACTCGAGCAATTATTTCAAAATAAAATATGCTTAAAACAAAATACCAAAAATGTCTTAGATGCTCATAAAATTGCTTTCAAAAATAAATGATGCTAATTGCCAGGCTACCCAGGAACTCGATGGGCCCTTGATGGTGCAGCAGTCCAGTTCTTGAGAACAGCTCCCTTCTCCACGGTCTGAATAATAAGGCCTTCCTACTCCTCCTCCTCCTCAACTATCACACTGAAATCCACGTCTTCATCATCCAGAAACAAATTCCTTATGCCAGCTAAAACTTCATCTTCTTCGGACCCCCACATCATGTCAGCTTGATGAAATGACTTGTGCAAATGTGGTACTATTTGTTATAGAGGGTAATAAGGACCACGCCATGGTGGTGACCAATTCTGACACTCTTGCCGATTTTATACCATGTCCATGACAATATGCTTTTTATCTTACTGCTCCACCATTTGTCTTTCTCAATTCCATTGACGCGCTCGATGCGATGGTATGTTTCTCCACCTAACTTCCTTCTATTCTCGATGACCGGAACAGTCTGATTGGTATAAATGGGATTACTTCATGGATAATCACTTCCTGATGGTTCTACTCAAACTTCACAGCCTGATGTAGAGTAGAAGCTACGACCCTAGTGGCATGTATCAAAGGTCGTACCAACAATAGGTTATAGGTAGCAGATATGATGACCACTTGAAACTCAATATCAAACCAGGTTGGGCCCATCTGTAGGCTGAGGTTGGTCTCCCCAATTATGGCCCTTTGAGACCCATCAAATGCTTTCACATTCATACTTGTAACTCGTATCTCGTGCAGGCCTTTACCCAATCTTTTCAGAGTAGTTAGTAGACATATGTTGAGACTCGAACCCCCATCTATCAGGACTCTGGCATTGAATTTGTCCTCAAACTGCACTGTGATATACAGTTCCCTATTGTGACTTAGTCCTTCCGGTGGCAGCTCGTCTTCATGAAAAGTGATCTTGTGGTTTTCCAACACTTTCCCTACCATGTTGGCCATTTCTCCACTGGTGATGTTATTGGGTACATAGGCGTTATTCAACACCTTCATCAGGGCATTCCTATGTGCCTCAGAGCTTTGCAGTAGTGATAAAATGGATATTTGAGCAAGGGTTCTGTTCAGATGATCAACCATAGAATATTCTCTTGCTTGCACCTTTCTCCAATGGTCATCCGGGCCAGTCTCAATGACATGAGGCTTAGATGCAGTTTCTTTGCTCGTTCCTCCCAAATGATCGGGTGTATAAACCCTACCGGTTCTGGTCAAGCCTTGTGCTGCACCTATTTCTTTCATTTTTGATTTTCCTTTCCTTCTTGCTTCCGTAACATAATCCCATGGTATAACATTAAACTTATAAGATGGCGTAAGTGCTACCATCACGGTGAAAGGTGTTGTTACTTCAACCTCAAACGGAGTTGGTGCAGCTACCTCAACTTCAATTGGTGCCTGAGTTTGTACCACGATAGGTGTGAGAGTGACTGGAGATGTTTTAGGATTATCCCCTTCTCGAATGAGTCTAATTGACCCTTCCGAGTCCCATTCTTCATCGGTATCTATCATGTTTACCCTTTCAACCCTGTGATCCGTGAGAGGATTGTTACGGACATTGGGTGCAGCCTCCTTTGCCTGTATGACGTTGGTGTCAATTAATGTCTGAATCTTATCTTTCAAAGTACGACACTCATCAATAGTATGACCCTTTATGCCTGAGTGATAGGCACATGTATTATTTGGGTTAATCCACTGGGAAGAGTTTTCCATAGTAACAGTGGGAATGGGAGTGACATAACCGGCAACCTTTAGCCTCTCGTATAGTTGGTCTATGGGTTCAGCAATTGGATTGTATTGTCTGGGTGGTCTGCGGTCGAAATTTGGTCTTAGTTTTTGGTAATTTTGGCGGGCTGGTGGTGAGTGGTAGTATGTTGGTTGGGTGTTATAGGTATGGTAAGTGGAGATAGTTTGTTGATATCTGGGAGGTAAAGATTGATATGTGGGTGGAGGTGTTTCGTATGTGAGAGGAGACTTTGGACCTTGGACTACCATTACTGCACCTACTTCTTTCTTCTTGGAGATACCTCCTGACTTCAAAGCTTTATTTGTGGCTTGGATGCTTCAAAGTTTGTCACCATTCTGCTTTTGATCCCTTCTTCTATTCTTTCTCCCAACTTGATGATGTCAGAAAATTTATGGTTTTCAATAACCATCAATCTTTAATAGTATTGCAGGTCCTGAGCTCTGACGAAGAACTTATTCATCTGTTCTTCTTCAAGTGTCGGCCTTACTTTTGCGGCTTCAGACCTCCACTAAGTAGCATACTCGCGGAAAGTTTCCGTTGGTTTCTTCTTGAGATTCTGAATGTAGAAAATGTCTGGTGAATTTTCTGTGTTAAACCTGAACCGATCCATGAAATCTGATGCCATGGTCACCCAATTAACCCATTTCTTTGGGTTTTGACTGATGTACCAAGACAAGGCGTCTCCGGTGAGGCTCCTCATGAACAACTTCATACAAATTCGTTCATCCTTGCCAACCCCTACAAATTTGTCACAATACATTCTCAAATGCACCTTCGGATAACTAGTTCCATAAAACATTTCAAACTTAGAAGGTTTGTAACCTTCTGGCAGTTCTACATCTTGCTAAATACACAAATCCTTATAATTCAAACCCTCAATGCCTTTGCCACCTTTGACACTTTGAACTCTGCCAGTAAGCTTCTTGAGTTCTTCCGCCAAGTTATTGATGAGCAGGTCCTTCTCGGCGGATTCGGGTATATATAGGGTCTGTTGTGGGGTATGGGGTAAAGTTTCCTCATATATGGGATTGCTTTAATGGACTCCGGGAATCTGGGCATAATGGTGGTCATTGGTTGAGTTTTGTCGATCATGAGTAGGCTGTGGTGCATTCTGAGGGTTGTGGTATATGGTTGTTTGTGGGTATTGAGTTGGATAATGATGGTGTTGTTGAGGAGTAGGTAACGGTTGAAGGTTGTGGTTCTGAGGAGGTGTTGCGTATTGATGTGGTACGGGAGGATTTGGTGGTGAGTTTTCATTCTGTGTGTTTCGGGGAGGTGTCGAGTTTTGGGCGTTTGTGTTTTGTTGCTTGATATTAGGGATGTTTAGGGTGAGGGAAAGGTTTGCCAAGTTTCTGACCTTCTCAAGCTCCCCTTGTAGCTCCAATATTTTCTATTCCACACATAGGACCAAATCATTCTGTGCTGGCATACTCCGGCCGTCTGAAGTTTCAATGTTCTATGTATGGGTAGCATTATCTTTTCTAATACCACTCATATCATCCATTTTTGCTTTTTCTTTCTTTTTGGGATTACTTTGTGGAGGAGGAGGTGGAGGACCTCTGGATCTAGTGTGATATGCTAACGATGCCAGTATGCACGAACTAATCTTGGGGAATGGGAATAATCAAAAGAAAGAAAAACAAAAGGTAACTAAGTCAGTAAGGGATTTTGAAAGAATGCTTGCAATATTGAACATGCTCTGCAAAAATCATGTAACAGAATCGCGTCCTAATTTGGGGGACCTCGTTGTGCCCGAGGTAGGCCTAAGCGACACATAGACTTGGAGAAAATTGATGCCCATAATTGTGTCATTTTATTAATGCAAAAATGAATCAAATCCTTACTAAAACGATAATAATAAGAAAGTTACTAATGGCATTTTCCTTGTTACATTCGAAATCTAAAACTAAGCTAAAAAGAAGTAAAGAACATCATTTCCTAATCTACTTGGTCCCAGAAGGACCTTCCCCGTGCTTGGTTCTCTTGACTCCATCAATTAGATTCCCCAGGTCGCACATATCCAACAACAGGTAAGCCTTTGCTAGATGCCCCCCTTCATTGCCATCCATGTTCTGACAATCTGAAAGCCTCTTTCTCATCTTTCACTCAAGCTCCATCAAACCTTGCTCCAAATATTCTAATCTTTCTGTTGATTTAGTGGAGGTTTCCCTCCATTCATTGATTTTTTCCATATCCACTTTGTGTTGTTCCAAATGCCTAGCATCAGCAGCTTCATCTATAACCCTATTTTTCAGATTAATACCTGGCTTGACATCCCCCGCTATATCATCTACCAACCATGATGGGTAGAAGTACACATGGTCGGCATGATACCTGTCTGGCTCAATAGTATCTTTTTCCACAATGACATTTTGATTCCACATATGTTGTGCCTCGAACTTGGATGGAATGATATTCCCTTTAAAATCTGCTTTGTATTGGACCATGGTGGAAACCTGAGGTATAACCTATTTTCTTCCCGCTTGCCTCATTACCCTTATAGGAGCATAAGGATAGATCCCTCTTAACCCGATCAACACCAGATGAGTAGTTTCTCTTGATATGAGGATGAACTCACTGCTAGGGAACCATTCAAACATCCAATGTACCTTTTTGTCAGTCAGATTGCTGAAGAAACGCACCCAGCTCACAGCACTTCCAGGTTGTGCAAACATATTTGGGATAAATGTCATTCTCTTTGGATGATGGTAAGCTATATATTCATTCAATGGTTGTCGCAGAAGTTCTTGGCGATATTCACCTCTCTGTAAATGTTCTAATAACCAAACCTGCAGCAACAGATTACAGCTCTCGAAGTGTCCATACCCCTACTTGCATCGATCTAAAGAGTGATACATTTCGGACAAGATCATAGGGATGATAGTGTAAGTTTGTCCCTCGATTCCTTCCATTAGAGTCCTAGCGACCATGGCTAAGTGATTGTGGATCCTTCCCCCTTTCATCAGAAATATCAGCAATCACAAGAAACAAACAATGAACACAAAAACTCGGCGGTGCGTCCAACCTAAGGAAGTGATGGCAAGTTCATCATGATGAAGGCGATATGACTTGCTATGCCCATAACGTTCGTAAAGGAATTCAAATGGGATGCATGACTTCTTCAAACAAAGCAACTCATAATTTTTCTTGAAACCCAGCATTTTCAGAAAACCGTGAGGGGTGCGATCCTCTGGCACTAATAACCCTAGACTATCCCACGACAGCTTAGCAAAACCTCCTATTTCCTCTAAGAGAGGAGTCATTTTTATGTTACTGAAGCGGAAGATAGCTCTTTTCTCATCCCAAAACATAGTGGCGGCCTCAATCAATGCCCTATTTGGCCGAATGTCTAATAAGGAAGGTAAATTACCAAGGACCTTTTTCACATGATTCTTGTCACTAGGTGAAAGGTTCTTCCACCAATCAAGCAGCAAAGGTGGGATGTTTTGGACCATGCCGAACCTGGGGACTTCGTGCTTCATTTTCTACAAACAAAATAGAGTTAGCTCTTTCCCCCTCCAGATTAGACTATTTACACACTAATGATCAACATATTGGCCTATTTTCTCCAAGTAATGCACATAACGTGACAGTGTCCATTGGGATTGTGGAAATCCCGTCGGACTTTGGACAAGGCTTATCTTAGCGGGCTATCATGTTAGCAACGTTCTAACCCGTACTACGTTTAACATGATGCATGTACATTTAATGTTAGAGTGAGGTTTCTAGAAAGGCCTAGACTGGTACTCCCAAGTGGACAACTTGAGAGGGAAAGGCATGGGACCGTCGACTGCACCGCTGATCGACTAGTCTACTGCAAATAAGTCTTTCCAATTTAAAAGGGTAATTTTGGAATAGAGCGGACACTCATCAAGCGCCGCTATGTTGATAATTGGCACGAGTGGAGTATGATGTGGAGCATGCTTTATGCAGAGATAATAACACGTTGCCAAGTATTTGCATGATAAATATGTAAAAAGCAGTAAATATAGTATTAAGGTAAAACATGAAAAACATAAAAGAAAGACAAAGGAAGAAGTTAGTCCGTGGATAATATGCGAGAATGTAATAAAGCAAATAAGGGAGTAGGGTTGGGAGAGACATGATGTAGCAATCTTTAAACAAATGAAGAGCAGTTTAGAGCAAATACAGGTGAATAGGAAAGGGATATGCATGTTATAACCAATTTACAGGGAAGGGATGTGCATATTACAACGAATTTAAATAAATAAAAGGAAAATGGTAGAGGGATGTGCATGTAGTAGCAAATAAAAACGGAAAAGGGAAGCTCTTCTATATTAAAGAAGACTAATCCATATAAGCCAAATTCGCTATGGTAAGAGATTAAGTGAAAATCCCCAGCGGAGTCGCCATGTTGTCGCGCCCCTTTTTTCTCGCAAGAGCGAGCTTCGACATGTGACAACTCTTTTAAAGGAGGTATTAAAAGAGAAGATTTGCCACCTAACGATTTTTAATGTGCGTTAGGGCACCTATTTGCAGATAACTCTATTTTAATTAGTCAACGCAACCAAAGATAGGGTAAGGGCTCAAGTTACCTCAAAGAGAAGGTGTTAGGCACTCCTCGAGGTCCACAACTGTGGGTCCCGACCGAACTTAAATTATATGGATTAGTCTATGTGATCAAGTAAGCAAAGAGAGTACAAAATCTAAGAATTTTATTACAAAGAGATCTTGAATAGGGAGGTGCAGCTATTTTTTATTCTAATAGAAAATAAAGAAAAAAAGGGGGGGTCCTAAGTTTTTTAGCCTAAAGGATCACCCCGTGCAACATAAATAATATTTCGTAACTCCCTTAAGATAGGGTGTTACTCATATTATCCAGCGGGCACAGACTATCATCTCCTGCTACCCGATTACTATGTTAAAGTTGTTTTCCTAAGAGCGCTCTAATTTAATTCTAAGTCATACCCTACGCGTGCACTGCCCGTCCCATACCTATGGTCCAGGAGGTTTTGGAACTCTATTTGGATGGTTCTAGACCTTATATAGGCTGCTCAAAAATGCAAAACTAGGCGACAAACAAAACACATATTGGACTTCAAATATGGCAGTTAAGGGCTCAAGTTAGCCTCCACACTTAAGCAACAAATGCACGCGAAACAGGTTTTCATGTTAAGCCGTTTCAAAATTAAGAACCTTAAGCCCTATAGACATGATTTCTATGTGACTATGCATTAAAACATACAAGAGGTTTTAAAGGCTAGGCACTGCTTATCTCCAAATTATGCGATTGTTGCATGCTGATTTGATATTGCACATTTCCAGTTATTTAACCTATAGATGTTGTGTCTAGGTCTGAATCGCTAAGTGACAATGAAATCTATTGGAGGAAAGCCGAGAATTATTCATGCTTTCTAACAATAGCATACGTGAAATAATGTTTGAGCGATTTAACATTAACAAATTATGGCGAGTAATTATATCCTATAGGAAGGATCTATAACGTTCCGAACTTAGAGCTGATTTTATCGTCATACCTTAATCCTATAGGCATATTTTTTCTAGGTGACAGTGGCAAACAGAATAGTCAAAATATTGAAGGCATGATTCCTAGTGAATGCTGATGCGAATTGAAATCAATGACATTTATTCCTATAGGCGGGTTTTCTAGTAGCACGTAGCAGTAAGCATAATTGCAGCACTTTGAATTCATGTTTGCTAGCAGACTGTGTGTATGTGTGTGTTTCCCTTAATGGCACGATTTCTATAGTGCACATAGTGATGGAATAACATATATATAACAAGTAAGTCATTGAGTCCTATAGGCATATTATCTAACCATTTGGTATGCAAATATTAGAAATCTACTCATTCCCCACTTTACTAACACCCCAATCATTTATATAAAGTTATTACAGGCCCATTAATGAGTAAGATACAAATGTTATACAAATAATGGAAATAGGCCCACAGCAGGCCCAAATGAGATACCCAGCACTGTCTGGGCCTTCAGCAATTCTCACACAGCATACCCAAACTTCTAACAAGGAGCCGTATTCATCATCACAACCCCAGAATCCATAGAGGAGCACAAAGTCAATTCATATAACCATATTGCCAAGCATTGCATTATTTAAACCAACTGGCTTAGATGTACAACAGATAATAGGAAGAAAAGGGTTGAATGGGGGTAGTTTAAGTTTCAGGGAATGACTAAGGACCCAAATCCTAGTGTGTCAGAGTTCACAAGGGCCGCAAATGGACCCCGATCAGTGCTCACACTAGGGGGGTCATCAGTAAAGCCTAGGTAGCCTTGGCTTTCATTCAGCTAAGAATGAGAAATTCAGAATAACATAAGTAGCAAATTAGGAGAATGGACAATTGCCGAGGGACAGAACCGGGGGTACACTTATAACCTAAAGTAGACATAGCCAAGTTGAGCATACAGAGCAACTAATCAAGAAGGCCAGTAGGTTCAGCAGGATTTACATACATAGGAAAGTATCATATAGCCAGCCATATTTTGAAAGAATTGGGGAAGAAACAGGTTTGCATGGGTATACAGAGATTGTCATGTACATATGCATGATACTAAACCAGCCGAGACCAAAACGGTCTAAATTAAGCTATGTATGCATCCTAGTATCATAAGATAGACATATTAACTCTCATCAGGAAACAGGACTGCATTGAGACATGATAGGGAGCACACATTATGACAAAACCACATGTGGGAAAGGTCAGGGGAGAAACAAGTTCCTAGTCACAGATGCACAATACAAACAAGTTAAAACCTAAGAGATTATGCTAAACATACATCCTAGTGACATGCTAATCAGTATTTAGACATGATGGGGATGCATATTGTGACAAGCCAAATAATCACTGAAAGAACAGGATATCAGATGAACTATAGACATGCTGGGGAACTTATTAGCACAAAAGCAAGATCATAGAGAATGGCCTTAATAGAAATTGAAACACATTGTACATGCAAGACAAACATTGCAGAGATTCAGAGTAGTGTGAGATGGCAAGTTCATACCAAATAGCACATGTAGGGATTCTGGGATTGACACAATAGACTAATTAACTAAAGAAGATCTAAGTTATGCCATAAAACAAAATGGTTCAAACATGACAGGGAAAATAAGTTGAGGTAATTGTTAAGATCCCAGTCAATCATTAATAGGGTATGGGGATCATGTTGAGTGACACAATAGCAGTGGAACATGTCATAATTAACACAGGAAGTTCTAGCATAAGTGTGAAGCATTCATTATAGAGATTAAGGACAAAGTAAATAAGCATGTTTTAGGGAACATTCGGGCACCAATACACTGCTAAACGAACTTAAGATGGTCAGATTATCCAAGTTAGACTTAGGCAATCTCAGAACTAGCAGCATTATGAAGAAGTTAATTGCTAAAGAGACTTAGAACAAAGTAGAATTAACATAATCGTGCACAAAAGTAATCCAAAAAACATATTAAGACACGGATTTCAGAGGTGAGAATACATTTAAATCAAAGACACATAGGGATGAAATTGCAAAAGTCAAGTGACTTACCAGTTAAACAGACAACAATAAAGAACAAAAGATCTACAAGAACCCAAAAACCTCAATGCGTCAAAGTTCCCAAGAGCTTCGAAAGAACCCCGGGCAATGCTCGCACCAAGAGAAAGTTTGAACAGTAGACTCTAAGTGGCTTTGGCTTTCATCCGGCCAAAACACAGAACAATATAATGAAGGAATTAACAGAGCAAAGTTTCAAATTTTAGTGAGATTTTATCAATTCGGTCCCCTTTCAAAGTGGAATGGGGAAGGGTTTATATAGTGACAGAAATCGAATAAGTAAACAAGGAAAACTATAAAATCAAACATAAATAAGGAAGTATTAACACGCAGAATCAATAAAAATTGGATTAGGAAAAAAAATGGGTACACCCTAGTTGATAGAAATCAAAGATTGGCCGGAAATCTTGGCTAATCGGACCCATATAGCCATGGTCTTGATATATATGGACTAGATATTGTCCAGATTCAAATAGTTGAAGTGAATGGGTAGAATCGGAGGGATGGTACTTGCCATGTTTAGGCAAGTACTAAGTAATACCATGGAGAAACACCTAGTAGCTGAGAAACACTGATATGGTAAGTAAATAATGGGGGAATCCCATTATCAGTAGGATTAGGAGAGGCGGCTAGCGTTCTTCAGAATAGTGAAGGGGAGATTAATCGTTTAGGGGTGGCGGGTTGGTAGAAATGGGATAGGGTTTTGGGTAAGGGGTAATATAAAGGAACGAGTAGGTTAATTATGGGTTGTTGATCATTTAAGATCAACGGCCAAGATCAAACGAGGAAGCGGCGCGGGTTATAGGCGGGTCGCGACCGGGTTGGGTACAAGGGTCGCCTGATTTGGGCTTGGGGTTTATTGGGCTAAGGTGCTGGGCCATTTTGGTCCGAAAATTGGTTAAAATTGGGCTATTATTTAAATACCCAAAAATTATCAAAACAATTTATAAAGA
The DNA here is from genome assembly GCF_000715075.1 of Nicotiana tabacum. Taxonomy (NCBI): domain Eukaryota; kingdom Viridiplantae; phylum Streptophyta; class Magnoliopsida; order Solanales; family Solanaceae; genus Nicotiana; species Nicotiana tabacum. Next base: position 255,260 of record NW_027438317.1, read on the forward strand.
ATGCTTGATCATCCTAGGTAACCAAGTCATCACAGAATAATTTAAAGGCATAATTACTAAATATTTATATAATTTAAATGTAAGAAAATTAATTTAAAAACTCTAAAAATTATGAAAATTTATAAAAATGCATGTATAGATTTGTAAACTAAATAATGATGCAAAAAATGATATTTTGAAAGTATATATATATATTTTAAAAATATGAGGGCAAAATTGGGTATCAACAGACACTATGACTCAGGCCGGTTTATTTCCGGCAGACCCAACCACATCTCAGGTGGGAGGGGGAGCATAGACTCCTACCGCACAGGCTCATGGGGAGGCATCTGCTGTATATCAAACCCAAGGTGCATTACCCGTGGGTGGAGCCCAACCAGTGGAAACAACTACACCTGAGCCCAGACCAGCTGCAACCGCCGAGCCGCAGAAGCTATTGGACAGATGGACTAGGCTACATCCTCCTGTCTTTGGGGGAGAGAGACATGAGGATCCCCATGACTTCATTGATTGGTGCAGGGACAGACTGCACGACATGAGGATATTGGAGTCTTTTCTACTTTTCAGCTGGAGGGCAGGGTCCATAGGTGGTGGAAATCTTATCTTCTTGGCAGATGTCACGACCCAAAATCCCACCTCAGGCGTCGTGATGGCACTTAGTCTCTTAAGACTAGGTAAGCCGATTATAATAACAATTCAAGCCATTTGTTTTTTTGAAATAGATAATCAAATACACATGTCGAAACCAACAACGAAAGTATTCAAACAACCTCCCAAGACTGATAATAGTGAGTCACGAACTCTAACTGAATACATGGAATGATCTCGAGGACCGAATGTACAATACTGTTCGAATAAGAATTTAACAGTACAATAAAAATGGAAAGACTCCAAGGGACTGCGACGACCAAGCAGCTCTACCTTGAATACTTGCGATCACACTTTAACTCTATCCAAGTCTGATATCTCCAATACCTGGCTATGCACAAACAAATGTGCAGAAATGTAGTATGAGTACACCACAGTCGGTACCGGTAAGTATCAAGACTAACCTCAGTGGAGTAGTGACGAGGTACAGTCAATACACTCACTAGTCTTATAACCTATGTAATATAGTATACAAAATATAAAAGGAAACAAATAACAATGATGGCAACACTAATCAACCAGTGATATATGCAGCAGGAAAACAAGAACACCATTAATATTGCTCAATAATTAATGAATACAAGTACAACCAATTAATCAAGTCCTTCAAATATATATCTTTCGCCTATATGCTTTTCAAATAATACTTTCCAATAAATATATTTCGAATATACTCCCTTCAAATAAATATCTTTCAAATATAATTCTTTCAAATAAACCTCTTTCAAATATAATTCCTTCAAATAAATATCTTCAAACATAATTCTTTCAAATAAATCTCTTTCAAATATAATTCCTTCAAATAAATATCTTCAAATATAATTATTTCAAATAAATCTCTTTCAAATATAATTCCTTCAAATAAATATCTTCAAATATAATTCTTTCAAATAAAATTCACCATGTGACACCTCATTTAACTTTCCCAGTGTGAGAAATATATTCAATATATCACATCAAATGGCACGGCAATACCTTCGTGCACTTGTCTCATTCTCACCTAATGTATATATGTAGATCAAATCAATTGGCATGAGAACACCCTTCGTGCATTTGTCTCTTTCTCACCGTTCATACATATAATAGTACCAACTAGGTGGGAGAAATGCCAATAACAATAAAAGAAATAAAGTGGGAGGCACACATGAAGCAACAACGACTACAAGTCACATAGAAAATATAGGTGCACAATAACATCACAAGATAAAGGCCTGATTGAATACACAACAAAAAAATATCACAATATAATGTATGTTTCTTATCCTTGTCTGCACGGAAACACCTTTCGTGCCATGAACATAAGATAATATAAATATAATGGTATGGCATCACCCTTCGTGCTTTTACTCTCATCCTCACGTGATAATATAATTAAAATGGCACGACATCATCCTTCGTGCTTTACACTCTCAATGGAACGGCATTACCCTTCGTGCTTTACACTCTCAAATGGCACGACATCACCCTTCGTGCTTTATACTCTCACTCATATGATAATATATTCAAATGGCACGGCATCACCATTCGTGCTTTACACTCTCAAATGGCACGGCATCGCCCTTCGTGCTTTACACACTTCCTTACCAAGCATATGTATATCGTTAACAAGCAAGGTAAGACGCATAAATAACATCAAGGAGAGTGTTTAAACCACAACACAATACAATAATTCATATCACAATTTTCCACTGACCACAACCAAATTCCAAATATGTAGCAGAATCAATATATTTTTCAACAAATAGCCCAAGGCTCCACACAACGTATATAAAATCTCAAGAACAACCACAAGGATGAGAAAATAACTCATCACAGGACAACACCTTCTTTAATCTAACTTTTTGATAAATATATAAACGCCTCAATTTAAACTTATTTAATTAATTATTTACTGATAAAAAATCCATAATGTGATTATTTCCAAGAAGTATCAAATCAACAACACACGGAATTCACATAAAAATCCAAGCGACAATAACACCAAATTATCATATAAAATAAAAATTTGACAAACGAGGAATGAGGCATGACAAATCAAGGATTTACTAAGTTCCAATGATTTTCCAATTTAATACATAAGGGCGTCTACGAATTTCAACCGATATAATTTGCACATCTAAACAAAATATGTACTCGTCACCTCGCGTACATGGTTTTCAATTACATAATTTCCACATACGACTCAATGCCTAAGGGGTAATTCCCCCACTCAAGGTTAGGCAAGATACTCCAAAAGCAAATACTTACCTTTTTGAAGTTAGGCCGATATTCCAAAATAGCTTTCTCACGTGAATTGACATCCGGACGACTCCAATCTTTCTTGAGCCTTCCTTACATTACTACGAGGTTCCGAAAATCCTAGAAACATTAATCTATTTATAAACATAACAAAAGTAAACCATAATTAGGAAGATTTTCATTGTTTCAGCTCATTTAAGCATTTTATCAAACACTAGGTGTGCAAATTCGGTTACAAGGTTCTTCTACAAGATTTCATTCACTCCACAACCCAATTCTTACTTATTTAAGCTCAAAAATCTTCCCACAAACCTTATTGGTACAAAATTATATGCATAATACTCTTACACCCAAGAATCATACTCCCAATCACCCATCTTTTACCCCAAACTCAAAATTAAAGACTAGGGGTTTGAATCTTACCTCTTAGATGAAGATCCTGTGAGATTTCCTTGTTGGATTTCAAAGCTTGGACAAGATCTTGATGAACAAAACACTTCATCTACTTCATATATCTAGAACACTCTCACTCCTCTCTAACAAACCTCAGATAATTGCCCGAAAATAAGCCCCAAAGCATATTTATCAAAATGGGGTCGGGTAATGAAAATAGAAAAATTAACCCTCCGAAATCAGGTCTACGGTCGCATAATGGATCGCAGAATGGGTATGCGGGTCGCACAATGCATGGAAGAATCGATGCCCAGAACTGGGCTGCACTGTCCAGGTTTGTGACCATTTTGCGGTCGCATAACCACTTCTGCGGCCCACGGAATTGTTCTGCGGTCACATAATTGGTCGCAAAATTCAATTCTGCCAGCTTTTGGTAATTTGGTCATAAGTTCTTGTAGGCGTGTCCAAATGACGAACAGTTTGAAGAGCTAGAAACTAGACTCAAATATCTTTCATTTGATAGGTAATACACCATATAACACTTCATATCATGAGATTTATTCTCGTTTGAATTTAGGTCTTGTGCGAACTCTCTTGAAACTTTAGTCTATTATGAAATTTCCAACTTGACTTGGACTTAGGGCTCTCCTTGGACCATAAACCATTCTTAATGCACCTCATACATATATTATCATATCCAATTGATATCTATCATATTAATTGTCCTCGTGTGCACACAAAATAATATACTTAGCGTACATCAACTTTCTTAATAGCGCTTAAGTACTTTGAAATTTTCCGGGGTGTTACAGCAGACCGGCAAATTCTCCTCCCATGACTTGGGACAGGTTCACCCGTATTTTTCTGGATAGGTATATTCCACCCTCCTAGAGGGAAGAGTTGCGGTTTCAGTTCGAGCAACTCCAGTAGGGCCAGATGTTAGTGACATATTATGAGGAGAGGTTCTCTGAGTTATCTCGCCATGCACTTATGATACTCCCTACTGATGTAGAGAGAGTACATATTTTTGTTGCGGGTTTGCATACTGGCATTCAGGCCACTATGGCCCGAGATGTTGAGATGGGTACTTCTTATGAGTTGGTCGTGGAGATAGCCCGGAAGATCGAGGGTGTGCGTCAGCGTAGCCGAGAGAAGGTTATGAGAGATAAGCGGTTTATATATTCTGGAGAGTTCAGAGGTGCTCCATCTGGGGGTAGAGGTTAGTTCGTGAGAGGGCAGTCTAGCAGGCCAACATATCCAGCACCACTGCCTGCTCGGGGTGCCTCTGTGCGACCTTATTTCATTGCTATGCCATAGATTTCTTATCGCCCACCGGTTATTCAGGGTTCTTCCAGTGGGTATTTAGGTCACCAGGGCCAGATTTCTAGTCAGCAGCCCGTCGCACCGAAAGGTTGTTACGAGTGTGGGGATTTTAGTCACATGCGGAGATTCTGCCCCAGGCTTCGGGGTACACCAGTGCAGCAGGGTCAGCAGCCTATGATTACCACACCAGTTGCTCCATCCTAGAGGTGGAGGGTAGGTGGGTAGGGGCCATACTAGAGGTAGAGGCCAGTCAGGTGGCGCTCCAGCTCAGTTCTATGCTTTTCTGGCCATACCAGATGCTGAGGCCTCGGATGCCATAATCACAGGTATTATTTCTATTTGCGGCAAAGATGCCTCCATATTATTTGATCCAGGGTCTACATATTCCTATGTGCCATCTCTATTTGCTCATTTCCTGGGTGTTTCTCGTGAGACCTTGGGTACTCCTATTTATGTGTCCATTCATGTGGGTGATTCTGTTGTTATGGATCGGATCTACCGGTCATGCATTATTACATTCTGTGCTCCGAAAGAATTGAAGAAGTTGATAGAACAACTTGAGGAATTACTAGCCAAAAGGTTCATCAGACCGAGTGTATCACCTTGGGGTGCACCAGTATTATTTATGAAGAAGAAGGATGGAAGATGAGAATGTGTATTGATTATTTCCAATTGAACAAAGTCACTATTAAGAACAAGTACCTGTTGCCACATATTGATGATCTATTTGACCAATTGTAGGGTGCTAAGGTGTTCTCTAAGATCGACTTGAGTTTGGGGTACTATCAGTTGAAAATTCGGGATTCGGATGTTTCGAAGACTGCTTTCCGGACTAGATATGGCCATTGTGAGTTTCTGGTGATGTTTTTCAGTTTGACTAATGCCTCGACGACATTTATGGATCTGATGAACATGGTATTCAGGCCATACATTGATTTGTTTGTCATTGTCTTCATTGATGACATTTTGATCTACTCGCGCAGTAAGGAGGAGCACGAGCAGCATATGAGAGTGGTGCTTCAGACGCTGCGGGAACAAAAGATATATGCTAAGTTCTCTAAATGTGAGTTTTGGCTAGATTCTTTAGCATTTTTGGGGCATATTGTATCGGGCGAGGGTATTAAAGTTGATTTAAAAAGATCAAGGCAGTTCAGAATTAGCATCGTCCCACTTCGATGACTAAGATCATGAGTTTTCTAGGTTTAACAGGTTATTATCGTCGCTTCATAGAGGGCTTTTCATCTATTGCAGCACCTTTGACCAAATTAACCCAGAAGGGTACTCCATTCTGATGGTCTGATGATTATGAAGTGAGCTTTCAGAAGCTCAAAATAGCATTGACTACAGCACCGGTGTTAGTGTTGCCTTCCGGTTCGAGGATATATACAGTGTATTGTGACGCTTCACGCGGTGGTTTAGGTTCTGTATTAATGCAGGAGGGGCGAGTTATTGCATATGCTTTAC